>NW_017535852.1:411235-425264 GCF_001853355.1 Bactrocera latifrons | reverse complement strand
TTGGAATATCTAATTGGCGCCACGTAGCGAAAAGAAGAAACGACTGGCGCGCTGTTGTTAACTCGGCTATAATCGCGTAAGCGGTGACTACGCCAATCGAGAAGAAGAAGAATACAAACAATCGTGATCGTGTGAGTAGAACTTTGAATGTTTTCCTTCTGCTCCCTGCCATATGATATTGGCGATGCTGCGGGGCATGCAAGTGTCATTTCATCTCTTCCTGATCGGTCAGTCAACGCTTTCAGAAATTTCCTTGTGCAACGATTTCAACGATTTGCGTATTTCTTGAAGTGGTCTGGGAACCACGCCTCATTGCTTCTAAGTATATTCTCTGACGTAACACGATGTTCGATTACATATTACTTTAAGTGCCGCTTGGCTTTCGACGTAAACAGTTACTCTTGCCTGCTTTCCTTACCGCAAAAACTTTTGCCAGTAAGATACTCTAGCAGTTGGTAGGGTCGGCAGAGATCTAACTCCACACTATAAATCCTGGCGTCATGACGCGTCATGATAACCGACTATTTGATGCTTGAAATTTCAGCTCGTCATCTTAGAGTCATTTAACAAGACGGCGCCACTTCATCATTGAATGGATTTATTGAGCGAACACTTCGCCTTGCATAAAATTTCACGTTTTTCGCCCGTCGATTGGGCACCAAAATCGTGTGTTATCATACCGTTAGACTTTTTCCTAGAATGTTCTTTCTAATGATAATAAACATTCACCATTAAAAGTGAAAGTTTTTTTTTTTTTTAAAGTAGGAAACCTCGAAATGAATTACACTTTATACATAAAACTTTTTTTTAGACGGCGGCAGCCCCTTCCTTTGCGCTTTTTTGGTTGTTGACTATGCAAAATCATAAATGCCAACCGATGTACTTAACCGAAAACTGACACAAACCAATCAAGTAATTTCTTAACAATACGCTGCCGTTGCTGACATTATGGCTGCTGTTGTTGCCCGCACGCCTATTAACGAATTAAACCATAACACCGCACCGGCAACGGCAGCGGCAACAACAACAATATGCTCTAATGCAATAATCGTGTAAGGAAAATTTCATACATATAACTCAAATGCCACCTACACCCGTCAATAGGCAACATTCCTAGGCATGTGAGTACCTTGAGCACGCAACACACACACACACTAAAAAAAGATATGTGGCAACAAAGTTGTGTATATAGTGTGTGTGTGTTGCAGACACTTTACGATTGGCTTCCCGTCACTGCGCCGCAAGCGAAATAGATTTATGTGAATGCATTTATCGCACGAATTTAGCAGCCAACAACAACGACAATAGCACAGCTGCAAACGCAAAAACGCAAAATAATTCAAAGTAAGCAAAAATCAATTTGCTCAAAGGAAAAAGGTTATTTTGCGCAGAATTCTAGCACAACAAACAATAGTTGAACGTGCCACTTGTTACTTATTGTCTGTGTTATTGTTGTTGTTGTTGTTGATGTTGCAATTTTAGTAGGTGAGCTTATGAGAAACACTTTGCGCCGCAACAAAACTGCGCCTGCCACAAATTGCTGGTCGCCGGTGGCTCAACTGTCGTCTATTCACCGCTGACTGCCGACTGCTGACTCTTGGTGTTGTGCTGCCGCTGCCATAACGGGTGCAACGCACCGTTTCAAGAGCTCGGCTAGTGTCTCGCAATCGCTTATTGGCAGCAGCGGCAGCTGCTCCTCGAGGCGTTGCACGCCACTCAATTGCAGCGAGCATTTGAGCCACTTGAAGATTGACTCCGCGTGGCTCTTGCCGAAAAACGATATATTTTCAGAACTTATTTACACCCACTCGACAGCACAGTGCTTCACCTCTCTACACACATATTTATGTACTGTTATTTGCATAAATTGCGTCTTAAGCCGCACTCACAATGAACTGCATTGAATTTTGCAGCTTTGCAGCAGCAGTCGAAATTTCTATGAATAAGAGACTGCGCGTGTAATATAAATTCAGATATACGTTCGAGTTCGTATGAATGGGTTTTCATGTACGAGGTCAGTCCGGTAACCCGGTCCTCCGAAATTTAGAATGTCAAAGAGTTTTTCAATTGAAGTTGGCTTATTCCCACACGTAGCTTACTCTCAGCTCAATATACCCAAGTAACTTCTAAAGGTTTCCACTTTTTTCTTCCCTCAAATGTTCAGTAAGGCCCTCAAAAAAATATTTAATCCCATAAAATGTCACGCAAACATTCCACCAATAATTATTTTAATTATATTTCAATGTAATTCTCGAAAAAATAGACTTCGAGATAATCATACCTCACCTAATGTCGACGCGATGGCATTTGTGTCTGCTTTAAGTTTCGTTGGAAGCTGAGAGCTCCCAGCATAACTGTTATGCACAGACCTTTTTAAGATGGACGAAAAACTTCTATGGTTCGGTATGAGCTATCGATAGAAACGCTTCAACCTACCTGATAATTCTAATAATTCTAATAATTCTATCTCAACTTCTAACCTTGCTAAAACCAAAGAGTTCTCTAGACTTTTTACAATATACCTTGGGCTAAAGAGCGTTGGGACTGCACAGTTGCTGTTAGTTGACCAAGCCTATTAAGCTGGTCTGAGACCATATGGTTTAGTAAACTAAGAAGTTATTGCAGTTATTGAGACTGAAGCATCTGTTCTACCCAGCTTTGTAGTTTCCTGAAATATCGCTGTGGCCAGGCACCCAATCCAGTCTTATTATAATATTACTTGTTGGTGTAGATAAGAGGTCTAGTCTTCACCAGTCTTCAAGGCAGAGTCAGCGAACTCAGAGGTAATAACGCTGCCCAACTTTCAGAGTGAATAGTCACCACTCTCAAGAAGGCTCTGCTCCGTAGATCTACTGCTATCACATCCGCTTGAAATGACATACTGTGGGCCATTATTGAACAATCTATTTCTTAGTTGTAGCTTTTTGAAATTCAAAGAAATATTCCTAAATTTTAGTATTCTTTTCTTGAATCACTGAGATTTATATTCCAAAGTTAGCGCATTATCTCGCGTCTTGAAACTGTGGAATAGCCTTCAGGATTGTACAATTTAACACCACCTGATTAGTTTTTGTGAAATTATATAGATTTGCCAGTCTTCGCAAATGTGTTCGAGAAGATGGACACCTTGGTGTAGAATATTCCACGTGTTGCTGCTAATATATGGTCCCAATCTCTTCTATAGCTCAAATAAAGATAACTACCAAGATTTGTGGATGCCGAGCGATCAGCTTTAAATTTCTGTACATCTTCTTATTTTTTATTTTTTATTTTTTTGGCGTAGACACCGTTTACGCGGATATAGCCCTCCTTATAACGACATGCCAGTCGTTCTTTCTTTTCGCTATTTGGCGCAAATTCGAGATTCCAAGCGTAACTAGATCCTTCTCAACCTTTCCAACGGAATGGTGGTCTTTTTCTACTTCTGCCGGCGTGTACTGCGTTGAATACTTTCAGAACTGAAGTGTTTTCATCCATTCGGACGACATGACCTAGCCATCGTACCTGCTGTCTTTTAATTCGCTGAACTATGTCAATATTCTCGTATATATCGGACAGCTCATTGATCCATTGACTGCAGTACTCGCCGTCCCCAGTGCGCCAAAGTCCATTAATCTTCCGCAGAACTTTTCTCCCGAAAACTGGTAACGTCGACCCATCAGATGCTGTCGTCGTCCATGCCTCTGAGCCATATAGCAGGACGGGAATAATGAGTGACTTATCGAGCTTGATCTTTTTTCGTCGAGAGAGGATTTCTCAATTGCCTACTCAGGCCGATGTAGAACCTGTTGGGAACAGTGACGTGGGAGCTAAGTCACGAGTGTAACGACTGTTTGTTTGATGACGGTAGACATTTTGTCTTATCCTCCTTCACTACTAGACCCATTTGTTTCGCTTCCTTATCCAGTTTGATGAAAGCATAGGATCTTCTGTTGCTCATGAAACTGATTACATGGAGTCTGAAACCTATGTAAACTATTAGTTAGCACTGTCATAATAGCTGTCTCTTGCGCAGTGTTGCATTTAGAGCAATCACGTGTAAAATCGCAAAATCACTGTCCAATCAAACCGTTCTCGTATTTGAATATGCAAATCTGTCTGCTTAAATTTGCAATTTCGAAGGAAGCTGCTGCAGCAGTGTCACAGTGTTATAAGGCGAAGCGCTGGCAAAGCTCCGAAAGCTGATTTACATGTAAATGCAGAATTGAACGAAAAAAATAAAAATTTGCTTACTTTATTTTATTGTCACATTGTGATTTGTAATTCTGTGAAGAAAAAAATAATCGCTGCCATTTGAAATGCTAATCGGTTAAGCGCTGGCCGTCGCCTGTCTGTCAATGGGAGCAGCCAAGTCCATAAATAAATATTATGTTTCATAGTGTAGCTTAGTAAGGTCAAGGACATGCGTTTTGCAGACATATTAAATATCCATACAATTAGTGGCTGAGGTGTGGTATAGGTCAGTAACTGACAACAGTCGGTATAGTGTAGTGGAGCGTTGGTTAAATTTGCTGCTTGTTAGTGGTAGGGTTAAGTCGTTTGTAATCGGTCATGGCACTAAGGCAGATTTTATGCTAAATTTGAAGTTAGTAATTTCATATGTCTGCGGTTTGTTTGCATTGTTAACTTCTGTGAATGCTACGCTTTGAGTCAGTCAGAAACAGAATTACCGATACGATAAGTAGAAAATGAAACGTCCTAACAAATCTTCAATTGTCGGACGGAGACTGGCCGAACTCGGAGACTGCCGAGCTCGTAAAAAGATTCGTTTGTCGTTGCCCAGAAAACTGGGAAAAAACAAACATAGTAAATTTGTGTAGCTTCAGATGGGAAAAGATCGACTAAGACTCTCGAGAACTTACAACAACATATGACTAAGACGGTAATATAAAAGTTACTGATCCAAACGAAAGTGCAGCCCTTGACCGGATAAAATCCGGGTCGATTCCGGTTACGTAGAACCGGTTGTTGTGATAATTGTGGGAATTGAACACATTCACCGACTCTCTCTCAGGGAATGGCGCACTTGAAGTCAAACCACCACCCAATGCATACGAAGAGCCCGAGTTGCCTCGGGAATCGAGAGTGACCCTTGCGAGCTTCGTCCTGTATACTGTAGCAGATTAAACTTCTACTTATCCATAATCAAATATATGTCTAGCATGCAACGATTCCTGACACCCCCCTATGTTCCGATCCTGTGGGTTCAGGACGTTTCCCGAGCCTACCGTTGGATGACCTTGATGACAATTTATCTGAACCTTACCAGCCTAATGGGGACTAAGTAACCGTTACAATAACAAATACTACGTCAGTAAGTAACCGTTACAATAACAAATACTACGTCTAACCGTTACAATAACAAATACTACGTCGGCATGTACTTCTTTTGTACGTAGTGCTTTGTTTTTAGACAGCTAATCAAGAATTGGTGACTGAACCCTAGATCCGTGGCGAACAAGTCTGCTTTTTCGTTTGCCGAAGATCTTCCTGTGAAAGGGAACGTAAATTAGGTAGAAGTGGGGTTGATCTGTCAGTAAGGGTAAAACCTTCCTGTAATTGTTGACTACCCTCGAACTCATCTTCGACGTTGACAAGGCAGGAGTGCCACTTGACTATCCGAGTATATAATTTCTTTCTGCATATTCCCTTAGCAATTCAATAGCACTTCACAAACCTAGTCAATATCTACTGAATAAAATAACAATGGGAAATTTTTATAGTGTTCCGATGACAATGCGCGGTGCGTTAACAAAACTGAATAATGACCATGAATTTTGGCTTTTGCGTTCGCTTTAAGATTTTTTGCTAGTTAATAGGCTAGTTACATAGCGTTATTGGAACGTTTGAAGGACGATATTGCTGAATTTGGCTTCGAATTATTTCCGCTTCCACCACGTACTCAAGATCGAGCCCTCCACGACTATTTCTTGTTCTCAGATCTCAACAGAATACTCGCTAGGAAGAAACTTTCGTCAAATGTAGGAAAATGAAACTTAGACCTACTATTTTAAAGCAAAGGACAAATTGTGCTACAAAAATGATATCGAAAAGTGGGAGGGTCACTATAATCAGTGTATTATCTTTGTGGGAGGTAAAAGGAATGTTTTTTTCTTTGGTAGACTAGGGACTTTTCAACTGACCTGTAAATACGAGCTTCGTGTTAAGCCGCCATGTAAAGATGCTTTTGGTAATTCCATTAAAAGAGTTTATATATAGTACTTTGTAATACTTGCAGTGAAAACTTCGAATAACAATAATAAAACTTTATATTTCATATTAATAGAGATATGGTTATTTGTATTCATTTGCAGTAGCTGAGCGGTGCATTTGTTTACAGTCGTGTAAAGACAAATTTTTAGTATTTGCTTCAATGGCAGTCACAATTAAATTCAATCAAGTCCAAGGTTTACTCACAGCAAACACTTTGCGCTTAGAAATGAACACAAACATTGGTATGTAAATCAGAGTCGCTCTTTTCGTGCTAATGGGTTAGCCCTTTAGGAAATTATTTTCATTACAAATTATACAGAAATGAAACTTTAACGAGATTTATCGAAGATAATTAATATTTTATTAAAAAAGATGAATAATATCAACGTACTGATTATAGCTAAAGTTTGTGCAAAGAAATTGCAAACATGTCATCAAAAATTTGCAAATCAAACTTATGTTGCCTGTTCAGTAATCTATAATGAGAAACAGAACTGATCAACCTTTTTTTTTTTTTAAGGGCCGGGCTTTCCACAAGGGATGATATGATTTTTAAGTGTGGTTTCGATTATTCTTAGTAATTTTTTATAGTTCGTATGTGAACTAGTTTGTTTCGAAGAGGGCCGTCTTTTCAGCAAAAAGAGAGAAAGGCAGAGAGACGTGATCACGAAGACCTTCAGATCTAGCTATCATCTCAGGATCGACCCGAAATTTAATCAGAAATTAAGGAAGCAAACAAACGGTTTTAAGCCCGGCTGGCTTCTGTAAAAACAGGAATGGAAAGCTGATAACAGGCAAACGGAGTATGTGGAGGGCACATTTCACGAACCTGCTAAATGGCGGAAGCATTACTGTGACGGATGAGGAGTTGGAAAGACACATGTAATAGCTGCTAAGCATGACTTAGTCGGATGAATATATGTATGCCCAATGATTGAAGTATGAATCTGCACTAATTGTCGCGGGAACTGCCTTCTTCACGTTGCATCTAATGTTCTTTCGATAGTATTGTGTGAAAGACTTAAGCAAATTATAAATAAACCGATTGGATGTTATTAG
The DNA here is from genome assembly GCF_001853355.1 of Bactrocera latifrons. Lineage (NCBI taxonomy): Eukaryota > Metazoa > Arthropoda > Insecta > Diptera > Tephritidae > Bactrocera > Bactrocera latifrons. Next base: position 417,992 of record NW_017535852.1, on the reverse strand, counting down.
TGTGGCTTTAGAATAAATCTTAGCAAATCCACCACAGGCCAGATTTTCACAATATGTCAAAGATCTTGGAGAATACTCTTGACAAACAGTTCAACACCCATCACCTTTTTGCCATCAAAGCCGCAGTCGACAATACTGATAAGAGCTACCATGTCTAAATTTGGTATGCCGAACCTTTGTTAAAAACGGGAAGGACTTCTCTGAGCCGTTCGATGCTAAACGAGCTTTTAAACAGAGTGATTATCTCTAATGCGTCTTTTTCAATATAATGCCCGAAAAAGTGATACGAGCTGCTTATCTGAATCGCAGTGGCACCGCTTAATCTAAATGTACTGAGGTACGCATATAATACTGACATTGTAGGCCTTAACAACAGAGCTGTCAGCGCAGGCTTTCCAAGTCTAGAAAAAGAAATGAAAGAGGTTGATCTTGCTGTGAACGAGGGCAAGACAAACCACCTGAAGATTACATACACAGATTCCTCGCATCTTGAGAACTACGTCATTGTTGGCAACTACAATTTTGAAAAAGTTAAGTACTTTGTATATCTTGGAACCAGAATTCCAACAATAATTTTAGCCTGGTGGTCGGTCCCTCTCTGGATGAAGCAAAATTACACTCTCGTAATATTATACGGCACAGCAACAAGAACGATGACGACACCAGATAAGAATACAATACATTTTGAGCATTTGAAAGAACTGTTATTCGCAAGATCTTTGCAGCCGTAGAGAATCGATAAACATCCCAGAATCCCGAAATGTTTGAGCTCTACGATGACACCGAATATAGTGAAGGACATACAACTTCAACGAAGCGCTGGTTAGGCCATCTCGTTCGTATTTAAGATAATGCTCCACGGAAAAGCTCTTTTGCCTCGAGATCCATATGTGGCCATCGGAAGCATGGGCGCCCACGTATCCAACGGAAGGTTCAAACGCATAGCGACCTGTCTGAAATGAAAGTAGCAACTAGCGATGATTCGTATGCTTGGCCAAGACCGACCCACCGTTGTAGGGCCCAAGAAGAAGAAGCAGATTTTGTCAACTTTTGAGATATCGAAAATAAAATTTTGCCGCCGTCTTTTTCTCTCCAAGAATCTACTCATTTGGCAGCATCACTAATATCGAGCCCCTATAGAATGTTGCTTGTAAGGCAGCTGATCGACTCACAATTTATGAAGAAATTGTTCAGATCGCATCACAATAGCCTGCAGCTGTACAGATCGACTCAAATACCATTTCCATTTGGGTATTTTCGAAAAAGATAAAATAATGGGACGGCTGTTGAATTCAAGTGTACATACATATGAATGTATGTATGTATGTACATGTGTATGTATGTATGTACTATGTATGTAAGTATGCATGCACGGATAGCTCCAATTGTGTGCTCTTTTAAGTTTATTGGTAAATTTTAATTTAAGCAATGCTTTCACCTTTTCAGCATAAATCACTTGCATTTATGTAAATACAAACTGATGCATTGATATTAGTGCGCTTTAATGTTTTTATGTGCATACATATAGACAGACATATCTACAAAAAAAAAAAAACATATACATATATCGGTATGTGTAGATTGCCTGAAGCCTCTATCTTGGTAGCTATCAATCTGAGTTTATTGATCGTCGATTGAAAGCCGATTGCTTAATTAAAAGAAAACGTACACACAACACGTACAACATGCACACACATACATACAAACATTATGTTTTTTATTTGTATGCATGTATGGATATATATTTCAATTTAAATTTAGTTGCAATGATTGTGAGTTGAAATTTTGATTTTCTGTATTGAAGCATGTTTATGATTTTATAATGTTGACAGTTGCATGTGAAATGATTTCTCAATTTGTTTATGATTGTTAAACACTATTCAATATATGTAATATTCCCATTTACGTTTGTATGCGGCTGTGCATTTATTTTTTGTGGTCATAAAATTTACACCTGCTGATGTTTGACAAATATTTGCTTGGAGAAATTGAAGTCAACCGAAAAGCTAAATAATCTACACTCACATATGTATATGTACATTTTGCATACCTTATAAAGGGTGAAGCAAGTGGATGTACTTTTTCCAATAGCCATTTTTTAACAGATCACGCTTGAGTCGTGCCAAGTTGTTTTGTTATTTCTGTTCAGTATTGTTTGGCATTTCATCATGAACTTTATCAACTTTATTACCAAAATTCACCTTCTGTGTTTTGCGCACTTCGCTCAACTTTTGAACAACATAACCGGACTACTGAGCGTACTATTTGCAACACGACCCCCTTCTTGGGACCCAACATTCGTTATTGGTTAATATTCTATCGAATAGACCAAGTGCAGTGTAGAAAATATAGCAGACGTAGCTGTGAGTATAAACGAAGACCATTTAGAGTCGTTTCACCTCGTTCGCAACAACTCAGACTGACGTATGGAACGACTTGAAGCATTTTACGTTCACATCTTAAATTGAAAGCGTACAAAATCAGCTTATACAGGAATTGTAGTCGCCCGACCTTCCCAGGCGACATCGGGAACGTAACCGTCATCGTGACCATTATCGCTTCATAATAACCGACTATTTGATGCCTAAAATTGAAGTTCGTGATGTCGTCGACAGTTAATTTCACGATTTATTATAAGAACACTTCGGGGAGCGGTTAATTTCACCTTTTGGGCCGATCGATTGGCCACCAACTTTCCACTTTTTCCTGTGGAGATATGTTAAGTCTGAAATCTATGCGTACAATCCCGCTTCGATTCATGCCTTGGAGCCATACATAGCGGAGTTTCATTTTCCAAGAAACCATTTCACAAAGGAAGTAGGCTTTATGTTGGCGAAATGACCTTCTCTGTATTTCTGGACTAGCGCGACTTCACAACCTATCACTTTAAATTGGTTGAAACTATTCTAGTACCCTGGACGGTAAATGTGTCAAGAAGCTGGTTGGTCCCATCCACGCGGACCGTGTTAGGTTAAACCACTTTACCAGGGCTTGAAAACAGTTAAAGTTGGGTGAATACCAGGGAGCCTCAATATGCTAGCTAGCTGTACGGAAACAGCGGCTTAGCTGTTAATACAAATAAAACTGGCCTCAGGCTCTGACTGGGAGCTCTCGGCTTCACCTTGCGAAAAACGTGAAATATTTACAACTTAACTTCAATAGATAACTTTCGTGGAAGCATGAAAGGAAGGCATTAGTTGCTTTATATTATTGTAAAAGAGCTAGTGGTGAGGACTCTCACCAAGAGTTGCGCTTTGGCTTTACGAAATCGTAGTCAAGCCAATGGCATATTTATTTGATAAGTTAGGCTCGGCAAAGCCACACTCGTTAAACAGTGAAGTACTACGTACGACACCGAGGATGACGCTTAAAGCCATTCTGCACGTAGCATGCGTGGATTTGCCGGTAAATGAATTGCTGCGTTGGGCTGCGGTAAGACTCCGGGAAACTGGAAGTATTAAGGGTCCCAGTTAGAGAAATTCCGGAATCGTGTCTCATTTCGAATGCATCCCTGATGCGGAGTCGCTGAAGAAGAGACGCAGTAAGATTTTTCAACGATGGATCGAAACTCATAGGGAAGGCCGGAAGTTCAGTCTTAGGTCAAGAACTCCTTAATCAAGTCTTGTTTCACTTTGCCAGACCACTGTAGCGTCTTTCAAGACTGGCCGCAGTAAAATCGTCGAAAAGTGTAAAATCAATGATTTTCCAAGAAAAGCACTTATACTACACAATAAATTTGTGACTGCTTCTAGGCGCTTTGTAGATATACGACGGTCTTTTTGATCCATTTAATCTGGACATCACAATGTACAAGCGTCGCCAGCAGTCCAGGTTGGATTTTTAGTGGTCTTACGAATATCAGCCTATCTACCTAAACTAAGTAACGGGTGGAACTCGATTTCTTTTGCACTATGTATTTAACTTGATTTCACAAGCCTGCTTGTAGTACCTGAACACAATTTTCGGCCATATTTTCGACACTAGAGGTACGTCTTTGTCTCACTGGCACGGGAACATTTAATACTGTGCCTGTGGATACAAATTTTTTCACTAGACGCTCAATTGTTGATCTGACAGGACGATTATGATGATCATAAATTCGACGTAGCGTTCTTAAAGTTGAGGCCACTGACTCCGAATTCCGGTAGTAACTTTTTATTGGTTTCGACTTGTTGTTGGAACGTATATCTTTCCATGATGAAATGAATGAAAACCCTACTCAAGAGAAATGTCAAGAGAGCAGGTAAAATATGGCGTCGATCATCTACTTTTGTAGCGTTTCTATGAAAAAATTCTTAATAAGTAATTTTTTTTACCAAAAAACTGTCTCAAGCAACATATTATCAAACATTATAATTGAAAAATACCGAAATAGATCCACTTTTCTTTAAATTCTTAACTCAATATTCATTGATTTTCGATTCGCTATTGTACATATGTATGTTTAAGTGAAGCAAATTTATTTAGCTTCCAGCAAGTCATTCGCATGACCCAGATTTTTCGTTATTACTGTACCGCACACATATACACAAGCAAATGTGTGTGTTTGTGCACAAAAAAATTCTGCTTTTCGCGCTTCTTTTCAGCTTTGGTGGCGCCAGCTATCAAATCTTTGCGCTACCTATGCAGAAGACTGCTATATAAGAGGACAAATATATGTATGAATGTATGTGCATACATACTCGTATGTGTATGTACAATATATGTATGTATGAGGAGTTCGACTTCTGATATCTTGTACGCCTGTTTTTATGCATCGAAGGTATTAAAAAGTTATCAAGTGCCGCCTTCCCCTTCAACCTTATCTGCATTACCCAGCTGAAGAGCCATTAACTTTTCAATAGTCACATGGCTTAAGATACTTACAAACGTACTTATCTGCATACATATGTATATATACAATAGCAGCGAAATTTTATTGCTGATTATTGATTGTGCTCGCCAGATTAGGCGCCTAAGAATGGAGCTGGTAACAAAAGCGCACAAAATCGGAATTATATTTTTACAAGCAGATTTACAGACACACAGAAATAAATATTTGGGTACAATATTTATAATTATTCTTATGTACCCATATGTATATATGTGTGTGTGTGTGTGTTTGAATAGACAATGAGTGATTATTTTGGCTCGCTAATAACTGGGCCAAGAAAGTGCTCAGCAAATGCGAATAAAGCGAATGCCAAAATGCCAGATTGCGTGAATGAGCGAATGAGCTGCTGCCGGTTGAAGCGAGTGTCATTGCTGCTGTGAACATTCGCTATCGTAAGTGGCACAATGTCCTAAAGTTCAAAACCCTTTGTGCCACATAATGCTGCGTTGTTTGTATGTATGTACATATATATCTTTTCTCCGCATAAATGTTAGATACAAATACAAACATACATACAGAAGTTCATACATTTGTACATTCAAATGTGTTTGTGCTTTTTTCCTGCGCATTCATATTTTTCCGTAGGCCATAATTTTCAGAGTTAGGCTTCTGCTGAGTGCGCTGCCAACCAGAGGACAAAGGCATTGAAATGCGAATTCATAATAAACAAATCATTTTTTGCTTTTTTTTTTTTGTTGTTTTTGCATAAATCACCAAATGCGGAGTGTCCTTAAACTCAGTCGCAGGCTGGTGAACTTAGCATGGCGATGATTTTATTACAAAAGTGTACGTTTGTATTTGTGTACATAGGTGCTTACCGAAGGAGCAAATTTCTTGTGCATTACTCTAGCCTTTGCTTGATTAAAATGTTTGTAAACTAAAGTTAAATTCAATTGAATTTAGTCAATAAAATATAAATGCACAAATAACAGATCAATTGAAAAGTCACCGGCCTGATACATACATGGCGCTACTAGAATTAAGTCCACATGATTTTTAGTTAGTCTTAACCTTCAAAAGACGTGTGTTTAAATTATACAGCTGTCGGAGCATTAGTTAGCGAATTATAGCATTTTGAGTGAAGTAAACTTTGCTGTTGTTCGCGGTTATAGCCAAGTTTATAAAAACCCGTTAGTCGTTCTTCCTTTTCTCTGTTTTGTGCCAATTGCAGATTCCAAGCGAAGCCAGGTCTTTCTCCACCCGGTCTTTCCAACGGAGTAGATATCTTTCTCTTCCTCTGCTTCCCTCGGCGTGTACTGCGTCGAATAGTTTCAGAGCTCGAGTGTTTTCGTCCATTCGGACCAAGCCAGCGTAGCCGCCGTCTCTTGATTCGCTGAAGTATGACAATGTCGTCGTATATCTTATACAGCTTATCGTTCCATCGACTGCGGTATTCGCCTTGGGCAATGCGCAAATTGCTACAAATTTTTCGCAGAACCATTCTCTCGAAGACTCGTAACACCGACTTATCAGATGTTGCCATCGTCCATGCCTTTGCACGCTGTGTTAAGACGGTTATAATGAGTTACTTGTAAAGTTTGTCCTTGTTTGTCAAGAGTTGTCTTTACTTCTCAATTGCCTATTCAGTCCAAAATAGAATCTGTTGGCAAGAGTTATGCCGCGTTTGATTTCGGGGCTAACGTTGTTGTTGCTCTTAAGACTGCTACCAAAATATCTGCGACTTCGAAGCTATGACTCTCAAGAGTGTCGTGGAAGCATAGCCGCGTATGCGAAGGTTCCTTGTTTGGTGGCAGGAAAGATTTCGTCTTGCCTTCGTTCACTACCGCCTTGCTTTGTTCGTGTGTAACTCCTCTTTTCACTACTCCCTCGTTTCACTGTCTACATAACCTCCCCCTGCGGGTAGGGGGGACCCCTCCAGGTTGG
>NW_017535852.1:335362-410515 GCF_001853355.1 Bactrocera latifrons | reverse complement strand
CCGTGGGGTTAGGCCTTCGCAGGCAGGAACTCACGTAAAACCACAACGGACTCTGTCTACATAACCTTGATTTTGGACCGGCTTTCAGGTGTTTTTTCAGCTTCGGTTCACTTTTGCCTCGATATTCAGACGCTTGATTGGCAGTTTCCGAGTCGTAAGCATAGCTCGAAGACTCATCGCCAGCTTCACGATATCCTGGTAGTCGGAAAGCATTATTTCACAGACGTGAACGCGATTTTACACACATACAATATTTTTTTCGTGCAGTAACAAAAAAAATGTATTTAAAATTATCAAACTTTCTGCATATCATTAATTTTGATTATCTATGTTTAATTTTAATTTCATTTAATTTTACTCACAATTTAATTGTTGGTTTATTTATTATTATTATTATCCGCTTCATTTAATTATGCATTTTTTATTTGTTGTGCTTTTTTGTTTTTCTACAACACAATTCGCCGCCGCACAGCTGATTGTGACTTCAGCACAAACAAATGCATTTTCGTATTTTACTTCACCTCCTCTTTCACAACATTCGCAAACTCTTATATGCGCTCTGCACAAACGAACTCAACAAATGCAAGTGCTCCACCACCCAACGTCTCATTATCATTTCGTGCCTACTTAAATAAAACTCAAACGAATTGGTCTCTCCCACTCAACTTTGCTGCTCTTCTCCGTTCCATTTCAACGCGTACCGCTCAACACTAGCAAACACCACACCGGAAGACGCTCTCTGACGCCACGCAAATGCATGCGCTCTCAGTGCACCGCAGCTGGTTTGCCTTTGCCACTGGAGTCGTAACAAGTAACTGGCCAGCAGCAGCAGCAGCAGCAGCAGCGAATTCAGTATTCGTCGTCTGTTCGTTTAGTTTGGATGTTGTGTGAAATAACTTCGCTTCTCGTCGCTCGGTTTTATGATTTCTTTCAATTTTTCTAACACTCCAAAGTAATTTTTGATATATTTTCTCCAACTATAATTTAAACGATATTGAAGTGCGTGCGCGTGTGTCTTACATATTCTCTCACTACGAACCTCACAACTTTCGGTGTATTTAATTTGAAAGGAAATAATCATTAGAAATACTATTAGAAACGAGAAAAATTGTGTCGCAACAAATGTGCGTGAGCCATAGTTAATCCCAAGTGTGCGTTGCAGGGGCAAATATTGACAGCTGTCACCTGTCGCGAAATAGTGGCAGTTGTCGGTGCCGCAGCTGTCAGCTAGCAGTGCAGTCGTAGTACTCAACGCGTCCAGCATTTCTGCAATTGTTGCATACTTTGCCGGCAAACGCGCAACATTCTCTACATTAACGACCGGTCAGACCCCCTAGACGTGCATACATACACACAAACATACATAAGTGTAGCGCATACAATAAATAATAAACGTCAGCTGGTCGCTGCGCTGCCGCTGCACTTTGTACGTAGTGCCGTTTTACCCTCCCCCTTTTTGTGCTGCATTTTGTAACATGTAAGTGTCGGTGTGTTCGTTTTGTATCGGCAGATCGTTGTGCTTCATTTTGTGTTGCAGTTGTTGAATTTATTATTATTACACAGCAAAAGAGTAAGCTCAAAAGGCAATAAAAAAAGTCGAAAAGGCAAAATCGAAAAAACTACTTACAACGCGTACGCGAATAAATTCATTATAATTCATCAAAATCAAGTGAACAACAACGAAAAAAGTTAATTATCGTGCATATTCGCCCTTTTGGATTGCTGTGCTTGTTGGTGGCGAGACCCGAGGAGTCACAAGCCAAAGGCCGGCCAGCTCAAGTAATGAGCCGCCATTGTATGCGTTTATCGCAAATGAAGTGTGTGTGTAAAATGGAAATTATTTATTTGTGGGCAAATGTGCTTATTAAGTGCTGAATTGTTGCAGAAATTTACGCTAAATTGTGAAAGTGTTGAATTGTAAGCGATAAGCGAAGATTTATTGCAAAGAAATTATTCTGCAAGTTACTGCATGCACATACATGAATATAAAATTATTGTTGTAGGCGATAAATGCAAATATGCTTAATAAGTGATTATAAAATACAGAATTATTGTTCTAATTATAGCATAGTGCATTTAAAGAAATTTATACGAAAGCAAGCAAGTTACGAAGAATATTAGTTATTAATCGCATTTCAACTCACAGCGTCGTTATTTTTGAGGTAAATATATGCAAATATAAGTTCGAATATATTTTTAATTATCCCTCGGTGATAAGATAATGCTCCAAATTGAAGTATTATATTAAAAGTTTGGTACTATTCCAAGCAGTAGTAGCTAAAAGTTGGGCAAATGTGTATAAATGATTGATTGGTGCTAATAAAAATTTTTAAAATAGTCATAGAATTTCGAAGAAAATAGTAAGTAAGTAATTCCACGATGAGTTACGAATTTTTACACCGCTTTTTGTGTGGTAAAAAGTGATTATTTAAAAAAATAAAAAAAAAAGTTATAAAAATGTTAAATAAATTTTACAAAATATGTATAAAAACAGCTTAATGCTACGAAACAGTTTCTTATAAAAAATGTGCTATTTTGTTATGTTTTCTTCGATATTATTTCATTTGACTATTGGTTGCAAATTTGTATTCACAAAAGCTAAATAGTTTTACTTTGATAGCATAAAAAATCGAAATTATAATTAGCTAATTATAAAATTATTTATGTAAAACTGGAACTCTGAATAATCGAATTAGAACGTAAGATTCTCTTCTATTTTTTTACGCTCACAACGTATTGCTATAGAGTATTATAAATTTGTTCACCTAAATGTTGTTTGTGATACTTAAAACCAATTGAGATAGTTACAAAGTGCTGTACATACATACATACATATGTATGTATATTCAGAAAGTGCGTAAAAGACGAGATATCGTGATTAATCTTTGACCATAAGATCTTTGGCACTCAAGGCAAGTTTTCATTGTCTAAGCGCGGTATTGGTAGATTGGCACGCCAACAATGTGACATTAAGTGAAAATATATAAAGAGCTATAACTAAGCTCCAAATTAAGATATGTAACTGTGATTTATACTACACAGATATCCCAGTGACAAGTGACGGAAAATTGGCATATAATAGATTTAATGAGGATGTCCCACAAACCACTAAAGCTATTTCAACCAAACTTGCTGAAAGGAAGTCATTAGAATGCTTTTCAATTGCTTAAAGATTCTATTTAAATGTATAGGATTTTAAATTCCATACCAAGCTTTGGCTTTAAAGAATATAAATCGAGCACCAATAAAGTAATAGAAATAAAACCTTGACGGCATTTTTGTTACATTTATAAATAAATATAGTAGAAATTCAATTATAGCTTGTCAAGTGCCTTGCTACTTGTGGAGCTCAGTGCCAATGGTTAGGCGAAAATATCGTTTAAACTCTGACATATAATAGAAATTCAGAGAAAATATTTTCGTGAAAATGGTTTGCTTTTGAGCCCAATCAGCGAAAAATCGGGTCAATATTTATATTAGCCCCAATATAACTGGCGTAAAGATTTTCAAACCGAACCTAAAGGGTTTTCTTAATATCGGTGGAGATACCACACTATTAAATATGACTTTATTTATATATATTTCTTTAAAGAATTGAAAACAGATATCAAAATTTGCTTCCACTTGTAATTTAGGCACTAAATGCAGAGTACTTAATATTTATATAAATTTTCTGTGCCTATTTTAATCATTTTCTGTTTTGAGTTAAATTTACTCACTTTCATAATTGGATTTAGTATATTATGATTGATGTTACAGTGTACAGTTCTGTAGTAATATTTAAGTGATTAATTTTTATACTACAGTCACTAACATCTCAATATATTATGTACAACATAAAGCCCTTCTTTCGACTTGACATTGAGTTTGCAAATAAAATTGCTACTACTGATACCTGGCGGTCATTAAGCTAGCGCCAGTGGCTCATTAAGCCTGCGCCAACAGTGTAATTAGCTAATTTTAGAAAATCATCAAGCAATGTGAAATTTAATTAACCTTACAGGTCAGTCACACACTGTTATTGTAGCCAATTATCTACAACTGCATACAACTGTTTACATATTTTATTGTTGGAGTGGCGTCTGGGCAACTTAAGCTGACTATTTGCTGGGAATATGCGGACTTAATACGTTAGTTTTTATTCTAAAGTCCTCAAATGATGGAAAATACAGTCGGTATTGTGCTCTGCCTGCATATGAAAATTAGCAAATCGAACAAACAACTGGCATAAATCACATTAACTGGCATAAACCGATACTGTAAAGAGTAAGCAGTTATATGATTGTCGCGAGTTATCATCAAACTCTCTTTAACTGAAAGTCTTTCACAATAAAACTTACTATAAAATGTTTCTTTCCATAAAATTTATATGAAGTATTGCAATCTCAAGCATTTTAAATATATATTTTTTAATATTTCTACTGCTTTAAACATATTTCGTTGAACGATATTTTCATATCGTCACCTGAAATGTAAAATAACGTAACAAAATTTTCAGAAATTTACAGTGGCATGAGTGAAACACGAAATAAAATGGAATATGCGTGAAAAAAATTTAATATTGGTTAAATCTGGTTTATATATGAGCGCAGAACCTGAAAATGTAGAACATATGTAATATTATGTACCTAATTTGAAGTAGTAGAGCGTAATCAATAAGACACTGAATTTCGAATTTTTTGATGATATGTTATTTTGCATTTCAGCTGACTATATAGACATCAAGTAGATATACATACATAATAGTTTGTCAAAAAAGTCTTGCGGTATTTTTTTATTGAATTTTCAATTGTTCATAAAATTTTTATTTTTTTTTTTTGATGACTCATGCCCAGCTCTTGACCGATGCTACGGCTGCTACTATGCCGGTCTCTTTCGAGCAATTCAGCGATTTTATCGCAATTTTCGACGACAGGCCTTCCGGTGCGTAGCGCATCTTCGACCATCTCTACACCAGAACGAAAACGTTGAAACCATCGTTGTGCGGTGGAAATGGAAACTGTATTGGGTCCATAAACTGCACAAATTTTATTCACGGCTTGAGATGCATTTTTGCCTTTATCGTAGTAGTACTGTAAAATATGCCGTATTTTCTCTTTAGTTTTCTCCATGTTTGCGACGCTATAGCTCACGAACGAAGTAAAAGAAACGGCAATCAATCAATGATAGCGCGTGAAATGAGCTTTCCAAAAATCCCCGATGCGACGAATAAAACTAGAGTACGCGCTCTCAGTGCCAACTAGCGAAAATACCGCAAGACTTTTTTGGCAACCTAATATATTGTACATATGTACATATATTTCTGTGAAACTATTTTCGCTTTGCCCTTGTGGTTCCCACCAGTGTTTCAACGCCAGCTGTTTTCACTTTTCAAAAAATATTCTAAGCGCAACATCTGTTTCCTCTTATGTTGCGGGTGCTCGTATTATACGCTTTCATTACTTCTGGTACCGCCCTTAAATTCACAAACTGCTCATGACACCTTCGCGCCCTTATTCATTAAACCTGTCAGGTATTTTCTCCCATATTTTATACAATTAAGTCGACCTTCATAACTTGTGGTTTTTTTTGTTGACGTGAAGAAGTTAAATTTTTTTTTTTTTTTAATCCAAAAGGTTGAAAATATTTATATTTACATACATACATTCCTGTAAAATATTTGTGTCTGGGATTTTCAGAACTTGTGCAAATATTTGCAGTATCAACAAACTGCTGAACCTTGTTGTGAAGAAGAACTTTTTCATTATGCTAAGTTAAATAAGAGTTTAAAGCTCATAGTATATCACTGTTTTGAAAAATATTCTGTTTATATTCAAACATGTATTGAAAGTTTATCCAAAAGTAATCTTTACCATCGACCATACACTTTCTTTCCTCTTAAATAGTATGGTTCCAAATCGAACCACATGCGTTTACTTTTGAGCCTGCTTTAACTGATGGTTAGTCATACATATATAAAAACAAATGCGTGTGAGCGTATTCAAATCATAAGTACATACGTAAAGACATAGTATATACATATGATGATGAGATATCCTTTACTTTTATGATTGCTTGCCATAATTGTGATGCGTTTTGTATCTTGTTTACATATGTTTAAAGTACATTGACATTATTCACGTGTAAAGGTTTTCCAAAAGGGATTATTGAAAATTTGTTTGTCCGAAAGTGTGACATAATCGCTATTTTGTGAATTTAGTTGGAGTTTCTTCGCCTTTTCTTTCTCTTTACTGTAGAAACTATTACGCGGTTATAGCCGAGTTAACCTCTGCTTCCACCGGGAGATACTGCGTCGAATACTTTGAAAGCTATAGTATTTTTATCCATTCGGACGTCATGACCTAGCCAGACAAAGTCATCGTATATCTCGTACAGCTTATAGGACTGTCAATAGTAACATGTAGCCTAGTTTTATTGTCAACGAGAGTTGGTCAAGAAATGCCTAATCTTATAAAAATGACATCGAGTAACTTTGTGCTAAGATTAGTACGGGCACCAGACCACAATGGAATCTCAGGTAATTGCAAAGCTGATAAGCTGGTAAGACAAGATTACTTAAGGTTTTAGTCGTTGCTTTACTATCTTCGTGTGTTCTACGCTGGGTAGCTGGGCTTCGTGGGAATCGATCGATTATAAGAGGTCTAGTGAGCCCTGTACCCTTCGTGAGACTAGCCACTCCCTAGTTTTGGGGGTTCTAACAGTTCGCTATCCTATCGGCGGTTGGGAATTCTACTGGAAGCCTGCTGAAAAAGCTGTATGGAGAAAGATGAGGCGGAAACATCTCAACACTGCCTTCTTAATTGTGCCGAGTTCGCGAGTTCAAACATTCAGTTATTCGAACTGGTGGAAATAGAAATTAAACGTCAAAACAAATTTTTATTTGTCAATGACGCTTTGTTGTCTTATAATATCAAATACAAAGGTTTTGTTTCTACACACAAAAGATTGCAAATAGTAGAAATCCAAGTGCGAACTCTGGATCAGCGTTCGAAACTAGCCTAATCAGTTTTGTAAATTTGTCTAACAAAATAAGTATATATTTGCGCCGTTATATACATTTTTCGAGATATTATCATTTGAAATTTGTTATGTTTAATATAAAAGAAATAATTTAAATGTTCTCAATTGAGAAATCCTTCAAATACCTTAAAACAATTAAAAATAAATCAGAAATGTAGAAAATATCAAAAGAATTTATATTTTCAAATGACTTTTCACCAAAAAAAAAATCAATTTGTTGAAATATACTACTTCTTCTTTCATAAGTAACACCAATACGACCCATTGACACACCCTTTACTGCTTGTAAGTTGTCACAGATGTTTGTTATTTATATCTATACGCACACATATTTAACTTTTCGCCTTGCCGCCTGCCCACCAACTCATTCATGCATTCATTTTTATTTTCAATAATTGCTTATTACAACAAAAACATGCGTCTGAACAATGCTTGTTATGAAAATAAAACTTATAATTTCCTCTTTTTTCCCACTCGCGGTAACCGCAGTGGGCCCTCGTGGGCTTTGGAGTGCGAGAAAGTGTGTGAATAAACTCGTCTACATTAATATGTGGGCTTGTGTGTGTGTGCGTGTGTGGACTTGAGAAGTAAATTATATGGTGATTGTGAACTTGTCAATTGCCTTAATGATCACTTCATTCACAACAACACAAACACACATAATTTACAACACATTTGTTGCTGCAATTTTTATTGTCTTCCTTGATTTTTGTTGCTCTGTTTTATTTGCCTGATCATCATCATCTTCTTCAGCGTCACACTTTTCATTGTCACTGTACGCAGAGTCGTAGTTGATAAATTCATATTTTTTGACTTGTCACTTGAAACGTCACAGTGGTTGATTCATGCAAACATACATGTTTACATTGAAGGAGAGACGGTAAGTCAGACAATTTTTTTTTTCTCCCGATTAAGTGTATATCAAGTAGATATTGTTGACTGTTGATAGAATTCATATTGAGATAATAGTTTTATCGAAAAGCGTTAACAAATAAATAAGTGTGTATGTAGATATGTATCTAGGAAGCGTGTGTTGCAAACCCTTAAGCGCTCAGCCCGACAGCAGCGTGCTTACGAACATAGCTGCGCTCATATTCATTCATTTATCGCAGTTTTTCTAAGTTGAGAGCACTTTAGGTGAATTACGAAATAGATAAGCGCTCGATAACAGTTATGCATTTGTTTGTGTTTTTGTAATTTTCGCTACAATTTTGCAATCCCCAGGCACTCAGCCACTCGACTGCTTATCAATTTACTAAAAAAAATTGTTTCTAGCTCAGCTATATACCATTAATTACATTGTTTTAATCAAAGTTCGGCCTTAGGTTAGTCCTTAAAAGTCGAATTAAAGATTTTTTAAGCATAATTTCTCTCCAAAGGTTTTTTTTTTTTTTCAATGCAGATGGTGCGCTTGTAATGCAAAAATTTGCATCTCACTTGTAAAATAAAGTGTTTTGAGCTGTTTATTAAATAATATGAACTTGTGGAACACCTTTTAAGAATCTACCAGCGTCACCAAAATAAAAAGAAATTCCCCTCAAAAGCTTTATTCTGTGGAAATTTTTGTAATGCAAAAATTTGTGCCTCAATAAAAATTTTTCGATATTTATTACAAATGTGAACTTGTGGAACACCCTATAAGACTAGCCAAACGTCATCAAAACTAAAATATAAAAGCATTGCTGCCAATACAACGCTGTAATGATTCACACAAAGCAATAATAATAGATTTTTTTCGTGTACTTATGAACTCCCCTAGTATTTTAATTAATCTACCAAAGTATCCGTCACTTCCTGATATTCTAAACGCCTACCCAACCACCTAGTAGCATATACTTGCTAGTTTTTGTGACGTTTAGTTTGTTTCTATTTTGCTGCTTTTTGATTTTGTAGCGCGTTTTTGCAGCTTTGATTGATAGCAAATGTCATTCGCTATTTAATTAATTTAACTAATGTGCTTGCATTACACATAAATTGCGTTGGTAATTCTTTTGAAATTAATTATTTGTGATAAGCGTTGAGGCGCCATTTGGTTTTTGCTTTTGTTTTCTATGGAATTTTTATTGAATCACATTGACAATGAATAACCACGCCTGGTAATATGGCTCATTTTGGTTGGGGTTTCTGAATTGCAATGTGAAAATATTTGATAAATAAAGATAACAAAAAAGTAGTGGCAAGTGGGAGCTTTGAGCTTTTGTGGGGAGTTATAATTAATTCCAAATGTGGGAAACAATATTCTGAAGTTTATAACATTGAAAAAAATTAGAAAAAAATTCATATTTTAAGATAACAATATGCTAAAAAAATAAATAACTAAATTAATACCTTGACACGCCTTCTTTAGTCTTAGTCATCCTTGCTGACATTGACAATATGAGCTTATACAGTAATCCGAGCTCCATATCATCATACAACGTCTTCAAAAAGTCGGAATACAGTAATTTTGGTTCTTCGACTTCTGTGCGGCTTCCGTTGATTCCTGAATCCTCTAGTGAACTGTTGCTACATCCAATATCGCTCTGGTCGCATTACTAAGGTCTTTTTAATGTCCGTTCTTCTCCTTTATTAGCTTTGGAGGGATGTTTCTGCCTTCAAATGAATGGTTCAAACGGGGTTTCGGCTGCCCAGAGAATACTTGGTCTACGACTGGAAATTGTGAGCTGTCACATGTAAAAGAATCATTTTTGGCCACTCCCTAAGTGAGTGGTGCTCAGAGAACTTTCTTCACTTGCGTTAACTTTTACAGATATTTACAGAATATTTGAATCTTATGGTTTTTTAGAATTATCGACTGATATTATTTACATTCGATCAATGTAGAAGAACTTTTTCAAAACCTATATCCTCATATTCATTATCCTAATATTATAAATGTATGCCTAGATAAGTATCTAAAGCCAACAATAATTAACGTGTCCTCACCGACTATGGTAGCCTTCAGTGTTTTGCTATTTAACTATTTTTAACGTTTTGTGAGCCTAGGCCAAGCAGAGTTCTATTAAAGAGTAGTCTTACTTTAACACAAATATCCATATATTTATAGCCGAGCCATCTGCATACATATCTAAATATGTAAATGTTAGTACATTTTCGTGAAATTTATGAAAATGCTGCACCTTAGCTTCTGCCTTACACATACTGGGCATGAGTGACACCGAAAGAAAGACTGAGTAGAACAGTAAGTCAATGAGCCGCTGGCAGAATTTTTCTGCTACTTAATGTGCTGTGTGCTCGTGTTTTAGCTTATTTGCCAAAAATGTTTATCATAGCCGAGTGTAATGTATCTTATAAGGGTTTTATGGCTTTGTTGAACCAAAGGCTGTTTGAAAGGGCATAAAGTAATATAAGTAATTTGGATCCACTTGCATTTAGATGGTGTCTTTTGTGTTTCTGGACATTTGGATCGATTATAATTAAGATAAAGTTGGGATGTATTTGATACAAATATTTTGTTGAGTGTAAGTTGATACTGAAAACAGCCGCACTAGGTTTCCAATCGTTTCTAAATTTCGTAGAGAATATCATCTAGATTGTTACATTTGACTTAAAATCGATAATACATATTTAATTTCTTTTGGATTATACCAGTTTATACTAGTTGCTTGCTCGTTTCGCTACTTTTCTAGATTTCACGAGTGTAAGAAAACTTTTATACTTATATAGCTATGTGTACATGCAGTTGATTTTGAGAAATTTGAGTTTTGAGAAATGTTTCTATCTCAAACATGTTATAAATATCAGAAAGTTTTATTACATGTGTATATATCGATTGCTATTCTACATCTTTATGATTATACCAACTAAATTATACCAGTTTATACCAATTTTCTGTTCGATTCGCCACCCCTCAAACTTTAATAAAGACAATAAATATGTATTAAGCTATGTATAAATGAAGCGAAATCCGCTAATCAATTTGTGCTATTGGTTTCATTAAGAGATTATACCAGTTTGTGTGATTTATGCCATTTCAAGGAATGTAGCTTTCTGAGTTTTATATCAGTTTTTAGGATTTACACAAATTTCTGAGACTTTTACAAATTTTGAGATTTATACCAATTTGATTTAGGTAATATTCCTTCAATTTTGGCATATATAGATAGATTATGTCACCTTCTGTGGTTTAGACCAGTTTGCGTGATTTATTACAGGTAATGGAATTTGAAAAACTTTCTACAATTTATACCAGTTTATTTGGTATAATTGGATATCTTAAGCATACTGCTTACAACTTGGCTTCAATACATACTCTTCGGTTTATAGTGATTATAACAGTTTCTGTGCTTTGTTTTTGCGATTTATACCAGTTTATGAGAGTTATACCAGTTCGAATAAGTTGCGACTTCTTAAACTTGGGCAAATCAAAAACATCTTCTATAGGTATGTTACATAAGCATATAAGATCACATGAATGTCTGTATGTACTGGCGTTCGGTTCCAAGTGAAATTGACCCTTCCTTACTCATTTTTTTTTTTCTTACTGGCATTTTCTACATAAATTCTTACGCTTATTTGGTCGTCAACGTAAAAATACCGGAGTGGCACAGTACCTAAAGGGCGCAAAGGAAATATTTAAGCGCACACATACGCACATGTGGATGTTTATATGTATGTGAGCGCTTTAGGAATATGCTGATATGCGTAAGTATACTATATATCTGCCACTAACAGCAACAACAATAAAAGTTGCGTAAAATTATGACAATGTGGCACACAATGTTAAAAGCAACAACAACAAACTACAAAATAACAAAAAGACACCGAGATAAATCCAAATTCATATGCGGATATTTGTTTGTATGCTTATGTGTGTGTGTGTGTGTGTGTCTGTTGCAGCAAGAAAACCGCCGACGTCAGCTATTTATGCTTCTGCCTCACAACGCTTGCAATTTATGAGATTTTCGCGTATTTGCGTATGATATGTGTGCGTGAATGATAACGATAATCGCGAAATAGCTGGGGCAACAACAGCAATAACAACTACTACTGCTGCTACTAGCAACAGCAGCGCAGACAACCTGCATGCCACACAGTTCAGCGGCTTATGCATATGTATGTATGTATGTATGTTAAAGTATGTTGGCAATACGCTCCCAGTGCCGACCTGCAGCTGGCATGCGGCTTTGGCAGCACAATGCTTTCGCATATTATTTATGCGACTGTGGCACGAGAGTTGTTCTGCTGCATATTTTACCGATTTGAATATGTTGTTGTTGCTGTTGCTTTCTGCTTTGCCCAAATGCGAGTTTTGCTTTTGTTCGGCGGCAACATTGACGAAATGCTGACGACCGGTTGACTGCTAGCCGCAATAGCCGCCGGCAACATTGTTACACACACACATACAACAACAAACGCATATAAATTATAAATAAATTGTACACCTGGGGGCTTACCTACTATCTCACATACGTCCATGAACATATTCACAAACGCACAGCGCCCTAAGCGGCTTCCGATCTTATGTCATGCCACGCCAAGTCATACTGTACTGTGCTGGGATGGGTTATGCCACCGCTTGTTGTTTTTGTAAGTGTGCTGAGTGTGATAAGCCTCAAATGTGAACAAATATGGCAGTAATATCACAATCATACGAGCGTGCGTCTGCAACTCCAGCGAAATTGGGGCAAACTCGCACACACACACATATATATATATATATATATTCACATGCATAAGCAATTGTATGCCTATGCGTATGATGCTTAGCACAAAATTGTACCATTGTGAGTAGGTTGCTGTGTTTGTGTTGTTCTTGTTTCGCCTTTTGCTGCTACTTTGTTTGATGACACTTCTCGCCTCGCTATCTGTTTTTGGCGTTTTTATTGCGTTGCCACAAACACACATCTAAATGTGTGTATGTGTATCTATGCCTATCACAGCAAGATTTCTCAGCTCTTGCTTTGATAAGATTCTGACACGAATCAGAGTTTGTGGGTCTTCTTTCAAGCTCCGCTATAGCTTTGATTCTGTGTAGCAACACCAAAGGCAAATTTATTTGTAAATATGCCGGGTAGGAAAATTATTGGTCCGAAGATGCGCTGGTAAATTTTTAACAACATTTCAATAAAAGTAAAATTAATGAAGTTTCCATTTAGATAGACATTAATGTGCATTAATGAAATCACTAAAACACAAAAACTATACAAATGGTTGCCACATGGTTTTTATTTTTTCTTTGTTTTTTTTTTTTTGATAATAATAAAAAAGGTAAACAATTATTAACGATATTTTTTGTTTAGATTTTTACATTGTCGACGTCATTGAAACAAAAAACAAAAAAGGAAAAACATATGAAAATCGTTGCCACATTTTTTTATCATAGTAAAAAAAACAGAACAAAACTTATGCAATTGTTTATTTAGACAATAAAACAAATTTTATGAAATTTTTTTTTAACTTTCTATTATCGAGATACCCAAAAACTAAAAAAAAAAAATTAAAAGGTTGCCACTTTTTTTATTGATAATAATTAAAAAAGAAAAAGAAATTTAACGAAAGTTTGTAAGTGTTTTATAAAAAAAATGTAAAAAAGTAGTTTTTTGGTGTTGTCACCTTAACAACCTGATTATATACATACATACATACATATGTACTTATGTAAGTAATAACCAAAAAATTTATTAATTTCTGATAAAAAAAACAAAGCAAGAAAAAATCCATGAAATATTTTATTTAGATTTTTATTTATCAAGATGACAAAAACCAAAAAAATATACAAATGGTTGCCATATGTTTTTTTATAATATAATAATGAAAATGTCAAAAAGTAATTAATGAAATGTTTATTTATTTTCTACACATTAGCTGAAAATGTTTAAGTTATAAATAAAAAGAAATAATTTTTTCCGGTGTTGCCACCTTATAAACTTGCTTATATTAATAAGTAATAACCGATAAATTTACAATACAGTACGGTATGAGTATTCAAACTTTTCAAAAACTTTTCATAAAAAAATTATGTTGGAAATAAAAATATTGGGCGTTGCCACCTGCTTTGTTACTCAAATAAAAAGCAAAAATCGCAAAAGAATCTGTTAATGCAATTATTTAGTTTTCTACAGTTATAGAATGAAAATAATATTTTTGAGGGTTCCCACCTGTTACATACTTAAGTAATAAGCAAACAATTAGCAATTCTTGTTGCTATAAAACTTGAATATGTTAATTTTAAACTTATTTTTATTAAATTTCTAAAACAATAGTAAACGACAAAGCCAAAAGTTTAATCAATTTAAAATTTATGTTTCGGAACGGGGTTGCCACATCCTTCATATGAAATCCAAAAATTAGGAATTTTCAAAAATTAGTGTTATTGAAAATTTCGGCGATTTTCACTACAGGGACCGAAGTTGGTTTTGTAACTCTCATTCAATATTTACTAACTTAACTCAATAAAAGTATATATAGATATATGTGTGTGTGTGTGTGTATATATTTATATGTAGTGCATATTCACTCCTCAGTAATCTAACAATATGAGCCGAGTTATTCTTCTGTTATTCTTTCTTTCTGTGTAGCGCTTAGATTACCTAAGCGAAAGAGGCGTTGAGTAATATTTGTAGTTACATGCTTGCAACATACCAACAAACATGGAGCGAGTTATGTGTTTCAGAATGTACTTACTCCCATTTTAAGTACAACGAGCATTAAGTGTTATCTTGCGTGCCGATTTCACATGTTTCCTCATGTTGCAATGCTGATACGACTGTAGTAGCATTTCTCTTTATGCATCTGGATGTGTGTGTGTGTGAAAACATGAATGAGATTTCCTGTTAATTTTGATGAGTTTTGCTGTTTAACCCTTAGGTGATTATGAAAATTCTAACCTGAAAGCATGAAGAGTAGGCAAGAACTAATTATGGATTTTTGTTTTTCGGACAAGAGTTGGTGCGAGTGATTTTTTTATTTTTATTATTGGTTACTTACATCAGTGCTGCACGCCTTTTAATTATTGTAGTAAAACGGTCTGCAATCAGCATCAAAGGGGAGTAAATATTGAGAAATTAATGATTCCGGAAGTTTTATATTCTTCGGCGGTGTAGAGAAGTAATTATGCTCATAAAAGAAAGCAAAAAACACTGTAATTTCATTCGATGATGTCCTTTCTAGAAGAAAAATATTTTGAAATTTTCTTTTCGGAGTATTGTTAACTGAGGAGTTAACCTCGTAGGCTATGGAATTTGGCAAAATATTTGGATGCAACACTACATATTGTATTTTTGGCAAATTATCTTTAGAAATGTTTTGGCATAATACCACCGCAAACTAGACCTTCACTTTTGGATATTAAAAAATTCCAAACTTCGGACGGCATACACTGACAATTCAGGCTAACATTTTTTCCCGAGAGCAAGTTTTTGGGATTTCAGAACAGGAATTAGTCGCTGGGACCAGATCTGGAAAATACGGTACATTATCTTGGTGAAACAGCACTTTCTTTTTCTTTAAAAGTTGACCGTTTTTCATCGATTTCGTCCAAAAATTATATGTAATAGTCGCTGATGATGGTCCTTCCTTTTTCAAAGTAGTCTATAAAAATTATTTCATGCGTATCTCAAACTACTAACAACTTTTTATAAACATACATAATGACAGTTATTTGTGATATGAGTCAAATCCTGCTTATACTGGGCGCAGCCATAAGTAACGTTGGTTTCAAATTCGTTTTATTTGTTATATTAGGTTGTCAAAAAAGTCTTGCGGTATTTTTTTATTGAAATTTCAATTGTTCATAAAAATTTGTTTGATGACTCATGCCCAGCTCTTGACCGATGATACGGTTGTTACTATGCCGGTCTCTTTCGACCAATTCAGTGATTATATCGCAATTTTCGACGACAGGCCTTCCGGAGCGTGGCGCATCTTCGACCACCTCCACGCCAGAACGAAAACGTTGAAACCATCGTTGTGTGGTGGAAATGGAAACTGTATCGGGTCCATAAACTGTACAAATTTTATTGACGGCTTGAGATGCATTTTTGCTTTTATCGTAGTAGTACTGCTCCATGTTTGCGACGCTATAACTCACGAACGACTTAAAAGAAACGACAATCAATCAAACATGTGTTAGCGCGTGAAATGGGCTTTCCAAAAAGGTAAAGCATGACCCGATGCGACGAATAAAACTAGAACTCCGCGTTCTCAGCGCCAACTAGCGAAAATACCGCAAGACTTTTTTGACAAACTAATAATTAGAAATCTTAAGCATACTGTATGCAATAACTTACATGAAAATTGTACCAGTTTTTGCTATTTATACCAGTTATGTATCCATCTGTAATTTTTCCCGTTGCTTTGATTTTTTTGCTTCTGTGGAATCAGTTTCTTTGTCAGTTTATGCCATTTTCGGAGATTTATACTAGTTTTTAATATTTATACCAATATAATTTTCTCTCTTCTTTAAACTTTAGCGAATCGAAGATATTTCTATATATTACATAAGCATTTACTAAGCTCATTTGGTCAATTATAAGGCACAATAGGCCCATGGTTACAACGGTAATTTCAAAACTATTTTATTTGAACCTAAGCGAACTTGCTGCTTACTTATTTGTCTTTTTTTTATTTCAACATAAATTCTTACTCTTAGAGTTAGACCAAAAATCATGTGGATTTAATTCTAGTAGTGCCTAGTAGGTGGAACCAAGTTCCTACATCAAGCATTTTATCGAAAATATCGGGGTATCTGTGAAATATATTATTGAAATTCGCAGAAATTTATCGCTTATATCTGCACACGCCCTTTTCTCCCCAATTACCTACATATGCATCGTAAATAATATGGTAAAACTCAAAATTGATTATTTTCCAAGGCAACGCTACATTTTGCGTACAAATTCTTCAGTTCGGACGACTATAGCATATAGCTGTCAACAAAATAATCGACTAAAATCAAGTACTTGTAAAGAAACATGATTAATTTCGAATGGTATTATAGCTTTAGTTAGATAGACGAGGAATGCACCCCAACCTTAAATCCATTGTGCCTTGACCTATATCGCAAAGACTCACGATGGATAAAGACCAATGTACTGCTGGGTGCTAACGAAGCGATTTGAACCCTATTTGGAAACATGGATCCAAGTGCTTTCAACCTGCGTTCCAGTTCCAGGTTCCCTGTCGCAGAACCGGTTATTTACGCAAGAAACTAGGCCCATGTTGTATAAGTGCGGTTTCAGCTTATAGTGACCAGTGTAGAGTGCGATAAGTAGTTTAAATTTAACCCTAGAGAGGTTGATCACATATTTATCCCTGCTTAGGTTATTACCCAGACTAGCAACTTGGTATGGTGCATGGCTTGAAGTTGTTGCCAATACCTCTCTCAGCTTCTTTATAGGGTTAAATAGGTTTCCTCGGATAAAAAATCCTATTTTCATCACTTTTTTCTCATTAAAAAAATTAAATATTTGTTAGAAATTTTTATTTTTATTTATTTATTTTTATTGTAACAAACATACAATATTAGCAAAGAAATACTGAAATTTTTGGAAAAAATATTTTCAACTCGGCCATTACGCCGTCATTTCCGGTGACCCCACGGAAGAAGGATGCGCCCGCGTTGGCTGAATAACTACTTACAGCATCATTTACATTAAAAAAAGTTTTTGTTTTAGTTAAATTCTTAACCTAGAACTTGGACAAAAGAAAAAAAAATTGAATTTTTCGTAGACAGTTTTACAAAAAAATTAAATTTTTTTTTAAATAGTTGTAAACGAAAATACTTCGTCCAAGTCTTTAAGACTTGTGTCTCAAAGACCTTTGTGAAATTTCATGAAGATCAGTAGAGTAGTTCTCGAGAAATCTTGCCAACCGATTTCAAAAACATAGTTTCGAGAAAAACGCCTTTAAAGACGGCGCACTTAGCCTAGCGAGCCTCGAGCGCACAAGTTATCAAGGCTGTATCTCCGAAAATATTACTCGGATCAACTTGGAAAATTAAGACAATATTCTAGAGGTGTTGCAGATTTTAATGAGAGAATAAAAAAATTGCTTTTTTTTTAAACTTGTGAACCCATATAACCCCATTGGTAACCAACCGTGATGGCGGGTTGAGATGAAATTGTTATAATAATATATTTTTTTCTTTGTTTTTTTCAATTATCATTTTATTTTTATATTTTTGTTTTTTTGTTTTAGCTTTGTTTTTAATTGTTATTATTTTAATATATTTTTTTGTTTTTTTGTAATTTCTTTTTGAATCGATTTTGATTGTGCAATTTCCTGCAGTAATTTTTTGGCATTATTGCTTTGGCAATATTTCGCCAACAACTAACAACTGCGGCACACTACAAAAGAACTTTGCGCAAGTTCAGCTCACTTCGCCGAAATTAATTTACGCGTCTCATGTTTTTTTTTTTTTTGTTTTTTGTTGTTATCTTTATTTTTAGTAACTCTCGCAAATTACGTAGTCAAAGTTTAGGTAAATAAAAAACAGGTTTTTTAACACAAACTTAGAATATTATGCGCAGCTGGTTGCAGCTAGTAAGCTACTTTTGTATTAGACTCGAAGGTGTGGTAATATGTATGTATGTGTTAATATATACATATAATATATGCTCAAAATTTATATTTGTTGGATAGTAAATTATCAGCTACAACTTTGGCTTGAAAACATGTTCGTTGTACTTTTTCTTGCTTTTTTTGTTGTTATTGTGTGCGCAATTTTGCTTTGTTGCGCGTAGTTTCATATGATATTTTATTGTAATATATACAGTTTCGAAAAAAAAAAATGGTTTTATAAATGCTTGCGCTAAGGGGTATGTTCGTGTGTACAGTATACATGCATATTAATGTGTATATATGTAAATTTAAACGCTTTTATACACTTGTCAAACTCACTACTTTGTCACCACAGCAATTTGTTAGGTTTTCTTTGTTTTTGTTTTGTTTTTCAAAGTGTTTTTTTTTCTTTTTTCGTGCAGACTTCTGTCACACTCATTTCCGCGTCTTTTGTTTTCATTTCAAACGCACCGCGACAAGCGTGTTTGTTTACACATTAAACGACAATTTGACGCTAACTAACACTTTGGTTTTATCATACAAATGGAATTTAGTGATATGTGTGTAAGTGTGTGCATATGTATGTAGTTACCGTGTATGTCACAATAGTAGCATGTACTTCTCCAGGCCCCAATCAGTCTTAGTTTAACGACTTGTTAATAAGCCTCTAGCGCATTTTAAGATCTTAATTAATGTGTTGGACTGCTGTTTTGACGCTTTCTATTAATTTTATTTCATTTGCCTTTATTTAACCTTATTTTGTTTATTTTTAATTTTTGATATTATTTATTTTCCATACGATTGCGAAAACCTTGGATGGGTATTTAATCATAAGCGTGTTGAAAGGTTGATTGGAGGCAGCGCCTCGGTCAAGAGTGGGTTCATACATACATACATATGTACTATATATAAATATACTAAGTGACATTACATTAGGGTGGTAAAAAAAGACGACATGCTCGCGGTATATAAGAAAAATTCAAAAAAAAGTTATTTAACAAATGTGCATACATTAGGCTGATCGAAATAATTCGGTATTTTCAACATCTAAGAAAAATTAAAAAAAAAAAAAAATACTTGTGTAGCATATGTATGTGTATACATTAGGGGAGTGAAAAAAATTCGGAATTTTCACGGTATCTTAGAAAAAGTTAAAAAAAAAAATATTTATGTCACATATGTAAGTGTGTACATTAGGGGAGTGAAAAAAATTCGGAATTTTCACGGTATCTTAGAAAAAAATTAAAAAAAATATATATTTAT
Organism: Bactrocera latifrons; assembly: GCF_001853355.1. NCBI lineage: Eukaryota > Metazoa > Arthropoda > Insecta > Diptera > Tephritidae > Bactrocera > Bactrocera latifrons. The sequence continues at coordinate 390,730 of NW_017535852.1, read as the reverse complement.
GTCACATACGTATGTGTAGACATTAGGGTGGTCCAAAAAAAATCGATATTTTCACATCTAAGAAAAATTAAAAAACTTATGTAGCATACATTAGAGTGTTCCAAAATACAATATTTTCACATTAAGAAAAAATTAAAAAATAAATAAATAAAAGTTTCTTTGCCCGCCCTAATAAATGTATATTTGTATTTGCATGTCATTGCTGAAGCGTCCAGTTCAATTGTGCCCACATTGTTGTTAGTTTTTCGCTTGTGAGACATTGTCAGCAAGTTTAATGATTTCGAAAATGATTTAATGATCAATCATAATTCAGTTTAAGTGCATAATACCCGTTAATAAGTAATGATAGTACGCACTTTTATTATTAAAGTACTCATATACACTTATACATACATAACATACATACATATACAAATACTTACATACATATATACATACATAAAAGCATACAATATTAAATTACATATACGAGTACATATATATAAATGTACTTATAATAATTATCGCATTGTACCTTGAAATTAGTGGTAATTGTTTGGCGTTTTTCTGCTGACAACTCTTAAGTCGGAAGTTGACTGTCGCATTTGTATCTATTTCTGTATATGGCACAGCTTAATTGTAAGTGAAACAATTTTCAACAGTATATTGCACTCAACACAAATCAATCAAATCATATCGAAGCTATAATACCCCTCACAAATAAAACAAAGCTTCCAAGCGAAAACTTGATTTTGATCAGTCATTTTGTATGACAAATGAGTTTGTACCGCTACCTTTGACAATTATCGTGTCTATTTTCGTAAAGATATATCTTCAAATGACAAAGTTTACCATACAAACATTTCACTCTTAAGGGGTCAGTTTGTATGGCAGCTATATGCTATATAGTGGTCCGAACTGAACGATTGCATCTTTGCCTTAGAAAATAATTGATGCCAAATTTCTTTAAGATATCTCGTCAAATGGAAAAGCTTACCATACAACCACTTGAATCCGCTCATTCAGTTCGTACGCCAGCTACATGCTATAGTGCCCTGTTATCGCCGATTCCGACAAATGAGTAGCTGCTTAGGGCGAAGAGCCGGTGGGCAAAATATCGAAGCGATATCTCAAAAACTTCCGGACTAGTTCGCGTATATAAATTTTATAGGGTCTCCGGTGATTCCTTCTGGGTTTTCAAACTTCTTGGCAAACTTAATATACCCTGTTCAGTGTATGAAAAATTAGTCGATTTCGATTATAACCACATTAGCTTAGATTTCTATAAGATCTTATAGTGTTTTAATTATATAAAACTTGCCAAGTTGATTGTAAGTTGATTTATTTCTTTTCTTCGTTCTTTACTATTTATCTCTTTAAAATACCAACATGTTTTGAATTTTAAGTGTATCCTTCATCTAGAAAACACAATTATATAATATATAACATTCTCTTTGGACTTGACGAAGTACAAAACATTCGAAAGTTCGTAGATTCCAGATCCGAATTTATTATTTTTTCTTCATAAAAGCATATATTCTTACAATGATTATAAAAAGCACTTGATAGCCTAAATTTATAACAGCGTTCAGAAGCTTTCACACTAGCTTACATGAAAGCTTAAAATACTGATTATAAAAGTTTCTCTATAGTAGATATTCATAATAGTAAATAGTAATGAATGCACTCGTATTGTGTTTTTTTTTTTTTTTTTGTTTTTGTTTTCTTTGTACTGAAAATCGTAAGAAGCTTTGATGAGCCTTCGCAATAGCTTTCAAAGAAGAGATTTCGTAATATACAATATATAAAGCATAACTAAACGAAATACAAATGGTTTGTTCAGCCTTTCTAAGAATACCAAAAGGAGCTTTTACGGCTTTCATAAAAGTTTAAATGCTACAACTGATTATAAAGTTACTTATAGTAATATTTTCTATGATGGAAAGCATATATTATACTAAGGTTTTCTTAAGTTTCAAAAAATAGTAAGCTCTCCAACTAACTATAAAGGAAACTAAATAGCATATATTTATTTAAAAAGACACAACCAGAAGCTATACAATTCGTAGCTTCAAAAGTAGCTATGACAAGCTTTTATAAAAGCTTAAATCTAAAACAGAAAACTTTCGTTACAGCTTTGAAAGAAGAAACATCATGGTATACATCAGGCATAACTAGAAGAACTGCTTATGCAGCTTTCACAGGATTTCATAAAGATTTAAATGCTACAACTGATTCTAAGCGATACTTTTAGTAATATTTTCTATTATAAGTTTCCAAAAATAGTATGAAGCTTTCATAAAAGCTTTAATGATTTTTACAAAAGTATATATTTGTATGATAAAACGCTACTAGAATATATAATATTGTTTATTTCATAAGCGTCCGCAGCATGAAAGCTTCACCTTTCTAATTTCTCCAAGTTTTTATAATAACTTAACGGTATAGAATTAAAATAGCAATCATTATTAAAGCATATAAAAATAGTTATTTTATTTTAACTTTCAAACTATGCATATCAGAAATATGAGGATACTTTCATAAGCTTTCGCAGCAGCCTTCATGAAGCCTCTACTTTTGCAATATTCCTTTGTTTTTATAAACAATGGATATCATTTAATTTTAAAAGAAGTCATTACTAAAGCAAATGAGAAAACTTTCATAAGCTTTCGCAGCAACTTTCATGAAAGCTCTACATTTTAAAGATTTTTTTGTTTTTTGTTTTAGAAAGTATTACTAGAGGATATAAAGCAGTATCTTCAACCTTTCTCACACAAATTCCACTGATGAAATTTTGCAAACAAAAACCTAATAAAAATTAATTAATATTAAATTAGCTGACTTGCAACGGTGAGGCATCACAGCTGCCAATCAAGCGTAAAAACGTGCAAGCGTTTTAATAAAGTAGCCAAGCACAAGTGAATTGAAGTATAACGAACATACATACATATGTATGTACATATGCACGACATATGAGTTGAGCTTTCACATTGTCATTACATGCCGTTAGCGCGTTATGCTTTTCCAATCGAAGGATCATTTTCATGATCAATCAGTGAAATCGCATCTGATTACTAACTACGCAGCGCTGGCATGTACAACATGACCGTTATGCATGCACGCTTTCATGCCACACACATACACAAACAAAAAATTTTTTTTTTTTATATGTGCCACATTTTGCGGCATCAACGTGGAATGAGTGGCACACGTCAGTTACTTTTGACGGACCTGCAACAACGTGAAAATGGCACATGTTAAACGTCAGCTAGCAACAACAACAACAAAATTGTTGTTACAAAAACCTGCATAACAACGACAACAACAACAACAGCAAGCGATTAATAAAACGGAACCATCGATTGACTCAATTACCCACAAAACGAATAATCGATTTTCCAACCAGTTCAGGTGCGTGTGGCTGGCGTTGGCTAGTGTGTGTGTATGTACTACTATATGTATTTCTCTGCTTGTATATGTGTGTGTGCTCTTATAAACATATTTATGGAGCACCTTTCCAGCGCCACAAAGCCTTAGGCGACGTGAAGGCTGCCGCGTCAGGCAGGCCGACGCGCATTGGCACATATTTCGAGGCAGCCAGCCGCACACACACGCACATACACCATCGCCGGCACTTGTAGAAACACCTGTCGCCTTGATAATGTTGTGCGCATAAATTTGGAATTAATTTTACAAACCGACAGCTGAAGTGCTAGCTGCACTCAGGCGGCATGCGTCGCTCCTGCAGCGCTTACCACACACTCACATACGTATACATATATGCATATATACATATTTGCACATACGCAGCGCCTATGGCAGTATTTAACACCATAAATTGCGCTTTTCTTCCAGCTCGCCTGCTGCCATATCTTCGCGACTGTTTTATTGGGCTCCCAGCCGCTTTGCCGCCAGGCCACTTGCGCTGCCACTCTCCAGTGTTGCCAGCTCTATTGGCAGTCTTAGGCCATTTAAGCAGCGGCGCAGGCGGTTTGCTAGCTGTCACCCGTACAAAGCGGTGTCAGTGGTGTTGTTTGTGTGTGTGTGTGTGTGTGAGGTGATGACTTTCTTAAGAGCGCTACAATTTGTGCAATTTGCATGTTTATACGTTGCTGTTGTTGTTGTTGTTATTGTTGTTGTCGCTTTTGCTATAAAATAAATAACTGAAATTTTTACGTCGCGAAAATAAACCCAAAAATGCTGAAATGTAATTTATGCAAATTGCTGGCATTGCGGTTTTACTTTGGTGAAAATGTGCACGTTGTGGGCTTTGATTGCATTTTGTGGAAAATATTTTTGTTTACAAATTTCAAAGCTGTTTTCTTGGCCGTCAAGCCAAGCTCAGAGATTGCAGCTTAAATTGTGATTTACGAAAGCATAATTTGATCAAATTTGATGTTGTGAAATCTTCGCGAAATCAAAGTCGCGCTTACTTTCTTTATGATACTTGTACGAACGTGATATGCAAGGTGCTTTACTCATCGATCGACGCTTGTGACCGATTATTTGACCAAAAATCATGTAAATCACATTTTAACCAATAACCACTCCTCGTATTCACCTGATATGGCACCATGTGACTTCTTCCTTTTCAGAAAAATACATTTGCCCATGAAAAGAAAACCTTATGCAGACGTAGAGGTCATTCAAAAGTATTACACTGGCATACTGGCAGCCATACTGGCCAACGAGCTAAAACAGTCGTTTGATATGCTTTTGGACCATGCAAAAAGCTGTATTGAAGCACAGGCGACTACTTTGTATAAAATAAATTGATTTTGCCGAAAAACCCATTTGTTATGATTTTTTTTAAGTCCTGTTCACTTTGGAACGCACCTTGTATGACGGTGGAAGGCGGTGTCTTGAGTAACTACACATACAAATCCGGCAGCTCGGTTATTTTTCAACGCGCTTTCTTTTTATGTCTAACCTGTTTTTAAATAAAGCCAGAGTGTGGAACTTCAGGCCGCTAAACCTAACCTACTCCCAACTCCAGACTTTCCCATGGAACCACCTGATTAAGTAACGGGTTTTTCAATAAGAGCGCTACAAAAGCTTTTAAATAAAGCAAAACCTGTTTGGGTTACCAATGAAATTCTTTATTCCTGTGAAAGTATAGTACATACTTTCGAAGCCACTATTTATGGAACTCGTTCTCTTTAGCATGACAACAACGGACACGCGTACAGAAGTTCAAACGCTGAACACAATTTTCAACGGTTTTCAAGCATAAATCGGCCTATACTGCTGCAATTTCACGTTCCATATTCGAACGAACGAAATTCTTTGGTCGTCGCTGGCTTGTTGGCATAGATCGTAGACTTGGCGGAGACCCACAAGAAATATTCTAATGGCGTCAAATCGCACGACCAAGGGGTCATTTCATGAGATAACAAAACTTGGTGTTCAATAAATCGATTGTGACATTCGCCGTGTGGCTTGTGGCGCCATCCTATTGGAACCACAAATTGCCCATCCACATCCATATCATCTAATTCGGGGCAAAAATATTCGGTTATCATTGCGTGGTAGCGATTCCCATTCACAGTAACGCGTCGGTCTTAATCATCATGGAAGAAGTACGACCCAATGACGCCGCCGGCCCATAAACCGCACCAAACCGCAATGTTTTCGGAATGCAATGTTGACTTATCGATTACATGTGGACTGCTGCCTGCTGACGAAGCCATTCAGCCAGAAATGAAGATGGTTTTTCGATGAAAATTCTGATTATTTTTATCATCTTTTCACAAAATTCGCCACAACGATGGCACAGAGATACCCAATGCCTTCCTCAATTGATGCGCTAGCGGCAGCCATATTTTCGACACTAGAGGTACATCTTTGTCTCACTGGCGCGGGAACATTTTGTACTCTGCCTGTGGATTCAAATTTTTCCACTAGACGCTCAATTGTTGATCTGACAGGACGATTATGACAAAATGGCAAATCTTTCTGAAGAAAAATGTCAAAAGAGCGGAAAAAATATGTCGTCGTTTGCTGTCCCTATCGGTCTACTACTCTCGTAGCATCCTTATTGGAAAACCATTACTACGTGGGAGTGAAAAGACATTTGAGTTTCCTTTCGAACTGCTGAACATCTAATCTGCTCTGTATGACATCAGTTTTGTCATAATTAACAACCGAGTGTGGTTTTAAGTTTTCCCCTTGTACTTAAAGAGCGAGGACAATAAAAGAATACATGCTCAATTTCGACTAATGTCGTGCTGGAATCTGTACATGCACCTGTACAACTTCTAAAGCGCCCATGTTCACTTAGTATTTGAGTTTGGTGGAAATTCAAGTCCCCATATTTTATGGCTATCCACGAATAGATATCCGGTATCAGACTGTAGCTCTAATCCCTAAATGCTTGGACCCCTAAAAGCTTGGACAAAATACACGCTTTCTAAAAAGAATTGCTCTTCATCCAGGGAATGTTTGGACCACAGTGGAATGCCGCAATAAAAGAATTCACATAAATAATCAAATCATATTGCAGTCTCAACAATTAAGAAACGAAAACAGCTAAAAAAAGGGGAGCAAATAGCGTTATTACAAAAACATAACAACAAAAATAAAAATGTACTTCATTTTCAGCGGCCACCCGATTCGAGTGAGTTGCTGCAGCAAAGTGCTTCAAAAGTCAGAAGTTTTTAATTATAAATGAAGCAATGACTCCGATGCTAATGTCGTCGTTGCGGTTTTGTTTTTGCTGTTGTTATTGCGCTAGCTGCGGACAATTTAATAAAAATTGAAATTTGTAATTGCGAAATGCACATCAAAACCAAGAGAGCGCAGCGATTGAATGTAGGAACTTATGGGTGCAATTGCTTGAACATATACATGTATGTATATATATGTATATAAATATATGATCATATGTTGTAAAATATGTATGGTGTATAAATACACCGTAAGCTTTTATATAGAAAGGAGCTAGCGAATAAAGACTACAAAAATTGCACTCCGAGAAGATTACCCAAGAAGTATGTATGTGAATTTCGTTTCGCTCTTTTTGACTAGCAAAAAACCTCACAAAACAGTAGCCGAAGCTCTAAGTTTAGTAAATAAAGTTAAACCTCACACCGATCAACATGAGGGCTTAAAATATTTTGTTTCTTCCGTAGTACTATTTCGTATTATTGATACATTTTTAACCAGCGATTAATAGACTCGTCTATTGTAACTTGGTTCTGAGATATGAATTCATTTGTTTTTCTTCTAAACACTGTTTTCAGAATCGTTGAAGAATTTCTCCTAAGCGGCTGATCATCTAAGAGTTTTTCTCAGAGATAAAGTTTTTGTTAACCACTTTTAAGCCGTGAAAAAGCTTGCTCCCACCAGTTACCTTTTTTCCGAGCCCTTCTTAGAGATCGGCAACGGGATCAAAGAAATTTAAAATTTTTCCAATTGAGTATCTGATAATTGAAGTACAATAAATTTGGCAAATCTATATTATCATTATACTCTGAGCTCTTAAATATGCCGGACGTCGGAGATTCCATAAAACATATTTATGTTTTGTGTCGCCCTCTAAGCAATTCCAATTCTAATGAAACTTGAACATTTTTTTTTGTTGTTGTTGTTGTGTTATGAAATTTATATTTTCCATTTTGATTCAATACCTTTTTGCCATCTTTCGGGCAAGAGATTGATTCTATAAATTTTTCTTCCGTCCAGGCAAAGAAATGTGACGAAATAAAAATTGCCAAGGTGACAAGTTTAGTTGGTTAAGCCGTATCCGTCTGTCTGCCTATAGATTCATATGTGAACTTGTTCTTCAGCTTTTTAGATATTAATCTAAATTTTTCACACGTTTCACAAAATGTTTCTCATTTGCCGGATACGCTGACATCGAACCAATTTAGCAGTTTTTTTAAATGACCTCCAGATCACTCTGTTTGCCGATGTGAAAAAATAAAGACGATTAAATAAAATACTGATTATAAAACTGGAAAGAGCTCCAAAGCTCGTATGGCTCGTATGGATGGCAGATGCTCTATTATTTCTAAACTTATATTGAATCTTCGAAATTGATGTTTTAAATGAATTTATGCAATATGAGTGTCCAACTTTCAGGTGGGGTTAAGTTAGGTGTGATTCGATTGCAGGTCAATAGATCTAATGTTTTGTTCTCTAAAATTACAGTAATCGAAGGTCTTGCTACTATCCGTATAGGGTGTGGCTGTTCTGATAATATTTAAAATACTGAACAGGGCATATTAAAATAGCCAGGATATTTTTAATACACAGAAGGTAAAGTCCTATATGTACATATATATTTCGTAAAGTAAGTGGTCAGCATCACGAGTTTACTCGATTTAGCTATGCCCTTCTATCCGTCGATATATACGCGCCCTCATTTTTCGAGATATCAATCAGAAACTCGTGCTTCTCTCACATAAAAGCTGCTCATTTGCTGGAACCGGCGATATCGGAGCAGTATATCTAGAGCAGTCATACAAACTAAATGAGCGAAATTAAGTGCTTGTATGGAGAGCTTTTATATTTGGCGAGCTATTTTTATGAATATTATCTTAGGGGCAAAAATAGCACTCTCTGAAAAAAAAAATTCAGTCCGAACCACTATAGCGTAGAGCTGCCATACGAAGTGGCCAATCAAAGTGAAGTTCTTGTATGGAAGCTTTTTTTTTTTTTTTGTATTTTTGTTTTGTTTATAAACGGGGGTATACTACTAGGTTTGGTGCAACCGAAGTTGTTGCTTTTTCTTGCTTTTGTTTTAGAAACTTCACTGCTTCTGACAAACTATTTGCTTTATGAAAAGACTTTTAATGAAATGGTTATAAAATAGATTTAGACTGATCCAGAATTAGAAAGAATTGAATATGTTCTACTACAAATCATCTACTCGTGAAGCTTAAACGTTTACAACAACAAAACCAGCAGCATAAAATCTGATCCGAAAAGGTCTAGTCTGCAACTAGTATGCAGAAGTGCAGTTCATACATTGTCGAATGAAGATATGAATGTGTCAACGAAAATTGCAAAAATCATGCAAAATAATTATCTTCTACAAAATTTTTCCACATTCACGAAATTGTGCAATTTCACTGACGCCAACAACAGGGGCGACTTCTTCTTCGTTTACGATTTGCAAAATTTATTATTTTAAAATTCATAATGCAGCCAAAGCGATCTTTGCGTTTTGCAAAATGCACAAAATTCATAAATGTCACATAAATAAATAAATACGAGTACATAAACACACGCACACACACATGCACACAATCACATATGAAAATGCTGAAAATAAACAAAACCTAGATTTGCGCCAATATATCGGGCGACACATGCCGATTTGCGAATGAGCTGATTTTAATGCGCCCACATTGTTTGTATGTGAGTTTATATAGTTAGGTGACAGCACTGATTCGTCTATGTGTCAATGTGTATGTGTATGTGTGTCTGGTGCGAATAAACAAGTCATAAATTGAAAACGGCGCGCATTAGCATTAGCGAATCGGCAGCATTAAGCGCAACTGATTTACGTGACCACCCAGCGCTTTTGTGCCGATGCCTCCAACACAGATGCCGTTGCGTCCGCCGTCCGCTGGTGCATTTGTGCTTTCGCACATCAAACGGCGATAGCGCGCGCGCCACAAGTGGCACGAGACGTGCGTTGTCATCACGATCGCGGCGACAAAAACAACGATGCGCCGTAGCCCCTCCTCTTCTACTTCTTCATGCAAATGCGACTTGCGGCATAATATTTTGTCAAAAGCCATTGCGATTCATATTTGCGGAAAATTGCAGATTCTTCCTTCAAAGTCGCACGTCACTAATTAGAAATAGTAGCAACAACAAACTGCAACAACAACAAAGGCTGCGCATTGGAAAATGCAAATTTTGTATTCATATTTACGCGAAGTTGCCTTTGAGGTATTTGGTTTGCGGCAAGCGCGCGGAAAGCCGCACGGAAAGGCACGAAAACATTCTACAGTTATTTATAGATATGGAAAATAGTGATGATTGCGCCAATTTCTTTGCAAATATGAAGAAAGCAAGCTCAGCGCTGAGTTACATGAAATTTGGTTTGTGTGTGTGTGTGTGTGTGCCATGAATTCAATTTATTTTTCATAAATATTTGAAGTTATTAAAGGGAATGACTACAAATAACAAAGAAGAACCGAGCGCGATCAGTTCAATAGACCCTTCACCCTTGTCGTAGACACCGCTTACGCGATTAAATCCAAGTTTACAACAGCGCGCCAGGCTTTCTTCTTTTTCGCAGGTTGGTGCCGATTGGAGATTCCACGTACAGCCGAGAACCTCTTTACCTGGCCTTTCCAACGGAATAAAGCTCTTCCTCTACCTCCCCCGGCGGACGCAATGTCGAATATTTTCAGAGCTGGAGTGTTTTCATCCATTTGGACGACATGACCTAGCCAGCGTACCAGCTGCCCCATAGTTCACTGAATGTCGTCGTATATCTCCTACAGTTCATCGTTCCATCGACTGAGATATTCGCCGTTGTCAATGCGTAAGGGACCATAAATCTTCTGCAGAAACTTTCTTTCGAAAACTCGTAACGTCGACTCAACAGATGTTGTCATCGTCTGTACCTACCTCTGCACGATGTAGAAGGATGGCGATGATGAGTGACTTGTATAGGGAATCGCCTTGTCTGAAACCACAGTTAATATCGAACGGCTCGGAGGAGACCTTCCCAATCCTGATGGAGCTATTGCTCAACGAGGAATACAAAATTCAGGCATAGCGACATGAAGGCAGCTGCTTTTCGTGATTGTGTTGTCTTCCTTTTAGTGGATTGGGCAGAGCACACTTATCTTCCAATCATCGATTATGTTTTCGTCCGACCATATTCTACACAGAAGCTGATGCATGCTCCTTATCAGTTCTTCACCGCAGTATTTGAATAGCTCGGCCGTTAATGCATCGGCTCACGCCCCTTTATTATTCTTCAGACGGGTAATTGCTATTCGAACTTCTTCGTTCAGCCATTCAGGAGAAGTGTTTTTCCATAAATTTGGTATGCTCTGGGTATCAGCCAGTAGAACAAATCTGGGGATTCTACAAGAGTATGCCCCAGTTTTAAAACCATTGGTTAGTCGCCGCATCTATTCATAGAACTTTCGAGCATTACCCCGCTTGGCCAGCTTGTCGCGTCTCTTTTTTTTTTTTTTGTCTGCATCTCGCTTCCCTCTTTAAGTCTCGATATCTATCCCACTCCCCACGTCTTATGGTCGATTATAACACTTTGAAGTCCGAGTTACATTCAACACCCCTGAAAATCCACACCTTTAAGTCATCTTAGAACATAAATGACATACCAAGACTTATTCCAATAAATTTTAATGCAATTTATGCTGCGAAGTGAATATAGCCTTATGCCAATTTCATGCTAAAACTTTGCTATTGAAAAAGTTCATTCTTAATTTCAACTTAAGCCAAGAACTTCTTAGTATTTTCCAGCTTCACTTTTCACAACAAACAATATTAGACACGAAATGGCACAACAACAACAGCCTAATGTGTTTCTTCACCAAAACTCCCAGGCGCGCTATGTAAGTAGGTATGTATGTGTGTGTGTGTGGTTACTTTCAAACTCCATTAGCTTTCTTTTAAATCCCTGGATTACCGCAAAGATTGAAGCAAAAATATTTAACTTCAACCAATTTATTTTATATTTTGTTTATTTAAATTAAATATATATGTATGTGTGAGCATGTGTTTTTTATAATAACAACAAAATGCGATGAGTACACAATTTCAGTGTTTCATTACAAAAGTTTTGTGCGAAAGAAAAACTTACTGGAATGCTGAGATTTACACGCCAGCGAAGAAATTGTTACAGATGTTAGTTTTTCTTTGGCTAACTGATTTCTGTTTTTATTATACTCTCGCAACAATGTTGCTAAAGAGAGTATTATAGTTTTGTTCACATAATGGTTGTTTGTAAGTCCTAAAACTAAAAGAGTCAGATATAGGGTTATATATATCAAAATGATCAGGGTGACGAGTAGAGTTGAAATCCGGAAGTCTGTCTGTCCGTCCGTCCGTRCRAGCTGTAACTTAAGTAAAAATTGAGATATCATGATGAAACTTGGTACTCGTATTTCATGGCTCCATAAGAAGGTTAAGTTCGAAGATGGGCAAAATCGGCCCACTGCCACGCCCACAAAATGGCGCAAACCGAAAACCTATAAAGTGTCATAACTAAGCCATAAATWAAGATATTAAAGTGAAATTTGGCAAAAAGGATCGCATTAGGGAGGGGCATATTTGGCCGTAATTTTTTGTTAAAGTGGGCGTGGCCCCGCCCCCTACTAAGTTTTTTGTACATAYCTCGGAAACTGCTACAGCTATGTCAACCAAACTCTATAGAGTCGTTTCCTTCAGGCATTTTCATATACAGCTCAAAAATGGAAGAAATCGGATAATAATCACGCCCACCTCCCATACCTGTCTCTTATACACATCTAGATGTGTATAAGAGACAGGTATAATATATACATTAGGAACCAATGATGATAGCGGAATAAAACTTTACACAAATACGGTATTTGAGCTGAGGTATCCCTTGTGGAAAAATTGTCGTGATCGGACTATAACTTTTCAATGCAACTAAAATAAACGAAAATGCAATTCAATACTTAAAGTACACAAATTGATCTAATCTAATTAATTTACAGCAAAATAAAAAAATATGTAAATGACGGATAATGAAATCTCGATTATCACTTTATCATGCGAGAGTATAAAATGTTCGGTGACACCCGAATTTAGCCCTTCCTTATTGTTTTTTTAAATTTATTTTTTTCAGTTTTTCAGTTATTGCAATTTTTTTTTCAGTTTCTGTTTTTGCCTTTTTTGTTTGTTGAAACTGATACTCACCATGGCAAACTGTTGTTTTATCAGCTGCTACCATTATTCCACTTCTCAACTTATTTGCTTTTCTTTTGTTTTTGTTGTAGTGCAACTAAATATTTTGCACTTTGAGAAGTTTTTTCTTGTACTCTGTTTCTAGCAATGTTTGCACAGGAATCCTCCACCCACCACTACTTAAGCCAAGTGACTGCACACTTCGGAGTTCAATTTCATTCTTCTTGACAGCGCATACTCTGGTATACTTTTGAGTCTATGGTCCAAAAGATTGTGTATTCAGGTATTTAGGTAGGAAAGTGATGCGTACGAGGTTGACCCGATAAGCCGCTTATTTTTTGATTCCCTTAAAATTACTAAAAATGCAAGCCTACATCGCTAGATAGTATAATATATATATACTAAGGAATAAAATGTGTAGCTACTTGAGGATAGTATTCGACTGCTAATGAGCTTCGACTAGCCTGCATAAATTGTATATAAGTATATTCAAAACACAGATAAGGCTCGATTTATTGAAGCCAACATAGTGGAATCGCTCCTGAGATTTCTCAAAAGTAGCTGCCAAGGGCATAATTCTCAATGAAAAAGAATAATATTTGTCGAACAACAACTTGATGAAAGTTCTGTAGCAATGTCAATGCTCTAGACATAAACTAAAGAAAAACTTCTTTTTTCGTAAGAGAAATGCAAAATTTCGCCATAAATGCCAGCGGGGTACCACTTCGGCGGAATTTTAGATACTGTTCAGCTGTGCACCAGATAATAGAAATAATTGAGGATGTGCCCTGCTACCTATGATTTATTGTGCCCAGATGATGTTTGAGGTATTTACAAAGTAGAGATCAAGGAGCAGTTCGACAGTCGATTTCTCATAAACATAACGGATCCGCGTTTATAGCTTTCCAAAAACTTTCAACACCCCAGAATATCTCCAAATTGTTGGTGCATTTTTTCTGTTGTAACAGCATAATACAGTATTCATATGAAACTTTCCTCTGTGAATATTCATCAAAGCCGGTAAAAGTATTTTGCTTCACTTCCTAGTTTCATTTGTACCTTCAAGGGATCTTCTAGTGAAAATCGGGATTGGTGGTCACTTCGTTTTGGGTTCATTCGCCGAAGGTGCGAAACGCTTGATGCTCGTTTGGGTTCAATTCCTACACGAGTTAGATTTTGTAAGTCGGCAAACCAAGATCCTTTCGCTATTAATTGGTTGCGGACAACTTCAATTGTTGTCTACGATAGCGGATGGACTCCCATGTAAAAGCAAATGTGTTTGGATAACAACTTCCTAAACCCTAAAATCAGTGACTTTTCAAACCCCCCTCATACTTTTTTAATACTTCAGCGTGCAGCTACTTACTTTTGTTACACACTGTTGGTACTCAAACTTTGCCATTGTTGGCAACTCAATAAAGCAAAGAAAGCAGCACAGTGATGATGAGCGGCGGAAGAACTAAGCTTTATAGAGGCATAGCAATAGCAATAGTTGTTGTAAAATAAAAATGAAGTTTCGAAACAAAAGCTGTTGCAATGCTAGTAGTGTGCATTGTGCGGCGATAGTATAAAGTTAGTATGTAACTTTAGGTTCTACTATATGCTAAATATGTGTGTGTGTTCTATTGTTTAAACATAATGTTGTGCGCTCGGCACTAGTTCGCACTGCACTTTTGCGAAAAAATGCTTGATTGCTTTCCTTTAGTTTTTACGCCATTCAAAATGCGAGTGATGACAAAAAGCTATGCAATGTAGGCAGCATGAGAAGATGCAAAAGACTCAAAGCCAAAGCCGGCATATTGGAATTCTATGCCAGTGCAAATTTTGCACAATAATGGAATATATGCATGAAAGACAGATATGTATTTATTTTATAGTTTTCTTTTTATAATTTTTTTGCGCTTTTCTTTGCATTGGCGCGTTTATTAATGTCCTGACTATAGTTAGAATAGTCACAGTGCATTTGGCAGACGGCAGTAAATTCAAATTACTTACTGTTCGGCTATTCAAATTGGATTTTTTCATACATACACACACACACTGTAATAGTGTTTGCAATAAAAGTCATTTTCCGGCACATATGTATGCATGTATGTAGGCAACGTATATACTCTCAAAATGTCCATACTTTTATTAGCTGTAGCCGAATAATAGCTTTTTGAACTACACAATGGTGATTTTGTTTTTGCTTTCTTCTTTACAAATGTAATTCAAACTCTGGCATATCATATATTATATTGTCACAAAGTAAACGTGCATACACATACACATGTATACATACCTACCTATGTACCACAGAATGTGAGACAGAACCGGACATTGTCGCTGCTTTTAGTTAGCTTTCATATATTTTACTACTTTTCTGTTGCAATTTCCTTAGGATGCTTTAAATTGTTTACTCTAGTCAAGATTTCTAATGTCATCAAGTGGCGGTAAAACCCCTTTTTGGCATGTAACGTTCAGTCAGAGTTTTTTTATTCACTGAATTTTCTGACTAACTAGAGTTTATTGACTGCTTTAGTGTTCAGTCCAACACTACTCACATATTATATATAGCTATTAATTGCAAAGTTTTCTTATTTCTTAGATGATTGCTGGTTCTAGTGACTTTTGAATTAAACTCGAGTTCAACGAGTTAGAGTTTAACTTCAAATATAACTTACATACAGGGAGTTTATTCAACAAGTATAGTTTTCAGTACTCTAATTTATTTGCTAAACTAAGCAATAGTGCCAGACATGGTTATAAATCTTAAAATTTATTAGTAATTCTAGTTGCTCTCTCCACAAACTCGTCGTTTTTATTTTAACGTGTTTTTTTCGTTGTTGAGTTGAGCGTAAAACACTGTCATCATAAGTGGAGTTTATAATTAAACAAATAATCGCAATAACTCGAATTAATGTGGTATTTACGTCAAATAGCACTAAGAGACAATGAGTTTACAAATTTTACGCACTAACACGAGTTTATTTGTATATTATGTGTGTTTTTACAAACCCGAGTTCTTTAGCCATTTCGGAGTGTACCATCGAAAAAAGGATATAGAGTTTGTTGTTGAAGAAATAGTCCGTCGACTACAACTAAGAGGGTAACTGAAGTTCAGATTTACAAAATTTTGGACTAACTCGAGTTTATTGATCACTTAAGTGTTTATTTTCAACAAATTCAAGTTTTTAGTGAGTTCGGAGTTTAACGTCAAATACAATTGCAATTTATGGAGTTGGTAATTCACAAAATATTCTCATTAACGCGTTTTATTCGCCTTACCGGCCTAGATTAGCAAACAATACTCCCATGAACGAATGTACTATTTATACCAAATTTTCGATAACTCTAGTTTATTGTAGTGTTTACTTCGAATGCCAAGAACTTAGACAGATTTTATGATTTACAAAATTTTCGAATTAACTTGAGTTAAGGTGTGATTTTGGTGTTTAACACTGAGGCTTAACGTGTAACACTGAGTAATGAGCTGAAAGTCGTTGGTTCAATCTTAAAACTTCCTGAATTTAAGATATATTCGCATCTCTCGGCTCACTACTATATATCCCTTAATAGTGTTTTAATGGTGGAAATAGCTCTTCAACTTTATCGACTTACAAGTTTCGTTAGGAGTAACTTTTTTGAGATTTGGAAAAGAGTAAATATATTGTATATGTATTCTTTACCCACAATATTTTTTCTAAATTTCAGGAGTTATCTTTCAAATACTTGAATAGCTAACATTAACCTTCAACAATACCGACATGAAGTGATGAAGTCTTTGAAGAGTTTAAGCAATAATACAACAATAATCGATCCCTCTGTACTAAAAAGATTGAACAGGTTTGCCATATTTTATATAATTCTAATAGGCAGGTACCTGCAAAAAATTTTATGTCAAAAAATGTTAACCGAAATATTTTTATCGAGTTTCGGTACCCAATATGACGCTGAACTGCAAATTTCTGGAACACAACTCGTATTGGATATTTCATCTATTTTTGAAATCCGCGTCATTTCGCCAAATTGTAAATAATCATGCAAGTTTGAAAAACGTAATGAACTTTTAACTTTTGGTAATAAAAATTTTGTATACTGCGTGATAACGTTATGTACTTTAAATAAATTAAGCATGTATTGACTACAAATTAAGAGAATATTTAGATTGAAAAAAGCCAAATTTTAGTGAAATAGCAGTTACCGAATTCCGGTTCAAAATATTACTGACAAATCGACTACCTTTAAAACAACTGTAACAATAACAAAAAATTTTAATAAATAGTATGAATACCGTATTTAGGTACTGACTGCCGAATCCAGGTGCAAAATATATATATAACTTAAAAGAATACTACCTTTAAAAACAACCATAATAACAAAAAATTAAGAATTTAACGAAATAGTATGAGTACCGTGTTCAGGTACTGACTACCGAATTTCGGTACAAAATAAAATATATTTCTCAAAAATAAATATATTTGAAAACAACAAAAAAATAATAAGAAATAGAGTAACTAACGTATTTAGGTACCGACTACCGAATTCAGGTACAAAACATAATATATTATTTAAAAATCTACTACCTTTAAATACAACAAAAATTTAGCGAAATATCATGAGTACCGTATTTAGGTACTGACTACCGAATTCCGGTACAAATATATTTATCTTTAAAAATAACCATAACAACAAAAATCTGGAATCATACACCTTCATCACTTTTTGCTTTCCCAACCATTTCAGTCAAATTAATAGTAATTTCAGCATGTACCATAATTTAAAAGTGCTTTATGGACACCAATTTAAGGCTGTTAAAACTAGAATTTATAGCACATACTAAGCCATGACTCATTCCTCATGCCTCAAATTCATTCAACCATATCCCACATATACAAAGAGGGTCGCACTATATGATTTTTATAGAAAAACTACCCACCCTAATGTGCAAACATAACTTCGCTTGTAACTTTACCACTCGCACATCTGTTTGCACGCTTTTTTTTTATATGCCTCTTCATTTGTTTTATTGTGCTCCCTTGTGACTATGTTCACCGGCTTGTACATAGTTGAGCAAATAGTGATAACAGCGAGCGCAGAAAGCGCAACAACTGCAGTTGCAAGTGGCAAGTGGTGAAAGAGTTTGCGCAATGCCGTTGACGCGACGTCAACAAAACCAACAAACACACATGCAGTAACGGCAGCAGTTAGCAGACAACGTTAGCCGACACACATATGTACAAGTATGTATCTATATTCGGTACTCCCGAGTGCTATTGTAACATATTTTTACACACATACATACAGACATTCAGACATTTGCGCACCGACGTGCATTTGTATTGTTGCCATACATCTGTAAATAGTCGTTTATTGTGTTCTCCCTTGACGCTGGATAATTGCATGCGCGGTGGGGCATATCGAATGTTGTTGCATGTTTCCGTTAAATGAACGGCAGCAACAAACAACCAGCAAAGCGAGAGTCCAAAGTGGCATTTAAAACCAAATGCGGAACAACGACAACATTGCCGTTGCAAAGAACACAAGGGAGGCGAGACGGCGACAGACGCTGCTCTTCGCCATATGGACAATGAATTCTAAAACAACACCAACAAATATTGGAAGTTGGAAGAGTCAAACGCTGCAGCGAAATGCCAGCAAACAAAATAGTCAAGTAAACAAACAGTGAACCAACTGACTCAGTTCACCTTTAGGCCGCCGTTACTGGCGGTGAGCGTTTGCCACCACTGCACTCCGCACCTGTGCTCACTTAGCGCCTCTGCCACATTGCCGTTTTGCTTTTTACAATTTAGAATGAACGCTATGCGCCTCTACTTTTGGGAAATTATGCGCCAAGTGTACACTACCGGCTTACATATATATGTACGTAGTTACCCACCAGGAAAAATAGTTGTTTGCATATAATTTCGTCACTTTCTGACCCGATCTTTGTCTATACTGGACACTGGTGTGTTTATAAGTATGAAATTGTAGCGATTAGTTTCAATTGAGCCTTGTTCCAACCCTTTCCATTATTTACGTCTCAAAAGTCCTAAAACCCTCAACATGCTTAAAATTTCATACTCCTGGAATATTTGCTATGAAAGTGGCAATAAAGTTACTGCACCGAAGTGCAGGTTCTTTTACGGTGGTAAGCATTAACTCCGAAAATAGAGCGGCAGTACCAGCGTTGAACTTTTTGTGCGCTCAAAGATAGGCTACATTATTATAAGCTCATAGCGGAATCTCTAGAAATTGCACAACCGATGTGCTAGCAAGAGAGGGCACCGTTACTCCACGCTACGAAATGGGATAGAGTTGGATTTCGGTTGTCATCTTGCGTTCTAGCACTGGACCTATAGACCTCATCTTGGCTGCGGAACAGCATTAACCCAACTACGAGAGGCTTCTAACCTAGAATACCAAAGAACGTTCCACTCAAGTAATTTAGTGGAATATTATAAACTTCATCTTGTTGCAATCGTAGGAGCCCTTACCTAGACGTACATGGTGTAAGGCTCAAAATCCAAACGGATGCAAACTGTCAAAGTTGTATGGAAAGTTGTATGTGAGCTGGAAACATCCAATCCCTTTCAGCTCCATTGTCCAGCTTTTGTAAGGCTGTGGTTGAAACGGTAATAAAACCACAGGCGAAGCAGGAGACGTAGCCGAAACGGTTATTAGCTACTGCAGAAAATTCGTAATCGACTCAAAGCGCTTCGTTAATTTAGAGGGTCTACATGATCACTTTTATAGGAGTTATAGGTACCACAAACGCCCGGCTTTAAACCGTTTGGTGAGATTGGACCTTTCAACCTAACCTAACCATACTCCTAGAAAGAAAAATTATTGCAATGGTAGTTATAGGAAATTTTCAGATTATGAACGCGTTAGGAGTGCCCAACTGATGTCATGTTTGAAGAAAGATTCTTGTGCAATTGTAAAATTTGCATAAAATTAAGCAAACGTTTAGGTATTTGAAGTCTAATCATTCTAATTTACTCCCAAGTCAAGGTATAAACTTACCTACTACTTATATTTTACATAACAAGCTTGCCCATTCTTCTTGATGAGAGTCATATACTTTTAAATTGAGAGTCGTACTCTATTTAATATAATTTTAATTGTACGCTACGAAGCGTGGTCCGAAACTGTGTGTTATTAAAATAAAACGTTGCGTACCAGAAAATCACTCGGAAATTCGAAAGGGTTTGTCAAGAAGTATCCTTCTTTAAAAAAATGTATATCTCACCTACGGACTCAATGAGTTCAAATGACGTTGTCGCATATTTCCTCTTTTCTCGTTATAAATGGTTTCAGATTTCTGCCTTTTTTCTAGTTTTTGCGCTATACTCCTTCTTGAACATAACCCTAAATGTAGGCAATCTTTGAATGGAATATAGAAAAATTGGCCAGATACGTTAATTAATTAAATTTAGCCGCTATTTGGGAGTATAACGCATCAAAGCGACCTTAAATATAGACAACAGATTTTTTTTACAGATTTTATAGGGCCTTTTTAATAGCCAAATAAAAAAACATTGCCTACATTTAGGCGTACAATAATTTGGACTTCATTGCAAACTGTGTTTCTCATGCAAAGTTGTGAAAGTCAATTTGTTAAAGCAAATTTAGTTATAATATTTTTATGAACATACATATATTTAAATCAGAAATAGGTGGCAATACCGCAAAATAATAGAAATCACATTTTTTAAGCGAATGGGTTTTTTAATTCTACTAATATTTTCAGTTTCTACTTTCTATTATTTGGTTTTATGTTAGAGTGGAAACATTATTCTCTCTTTCAGTGAAGTTTCTAAGACAGCACTGAGACATTTGCAATAACTTTTTATGAGAACTGGTACTATATTCGATTTAAAAAATATTTTCTATTTAAAATCAAGGTGGCAACTCTGTAACAGATATTTTTATAGAATATTGTTGATATTAATATGACTATTAACAAGATTTTTAATATTAAAGTCACGCGGCAACTTTAGAACAGATATTTAGTAAAGCTGGTTTCGAACTTCCGTTAAACTCTTGATTACAGAACTAGTTTGGTATAATATTTACTATATTTCCAACATTTGAACATTACTAGTCAGGTGGCAACTCTACACAATATGTAATCATTGCATAGTGTCGAAAATTCGGAAATATTAAATCTGTTATGTGTAAACGACATGGCTCTTAGACTAGTTTCAAACTATTCATTTCCATTCTAGTTCAAAGTAATCCGTGTTCGCATAAACCCGGACTACATATGTAGAAAACAACTATATACTTTCACGTACAAAAATACCAATTACATATGTGTGAGTCTAGCTGATTCTGACAATGGTATTTCAAATGCTTTATTCCAACTCATTTACTCATTTATAGTCCATGGAGGAGTCGGAGTCCGAGCCGGCATGTACACTTACGAACAAAAGTGTATAAACATATGTATGTAGATATATTCGTATATAAGTTGTATTTTTTCTATGTTCTCACTCGCATTACGTTCGTTATCTCCGTGCTGTGGCTACATAAATTACAATTCCACGATGGCAACTCTTCCACGGCGTGTTTATGAAATTATAGTTGCCGAGATTGAAATGCTGAGGTGCCCATTAAAATCTGGTTTACTCAGCTGGGAGCGTTGGTTGGCCGGTAAACGTGTATTCGTGTTCGCTGGTCCCGGTGAGTGGGTGGTGGCGTTGATGTTGATGCTTTGGTTCGCTTTTTGGTTCAGAATGCGAGTGAAAAACCAAAACACTTGCCCGGAAATGCTGCACTTTGCATTTGAGATAGGCTTGGAATTAACAGCGTTACGCTTACTTGGTTTTCCCATTGTCTTTTCAATTATGGCGGTTTTCTGTGGCAAAGTGGTCATTAGGCGGCGGAAAGTTTTTTGAGATGTGTCTTTTTCTAGCAAATCGCCTATGCAGTTCTTAAAGTAACTTGGCGGTTTCAGTGAATTTATGCTGTGAAAGCTTAAATTTGAAATTGTATGCCCGGAGAATAGCACTCAAATTGTAGACATTTGCTTGTCCTATTTCATGGATATTAAAACAGCGCTAAGTTCCCTTAGTATTGTACTTAAAAATATGGTAAGAGGTCAGGTCAAGTCATATACGTGCGTCGAAGAATTTGGATAATTATATATTTTTTTTTTTAGATTGATAGTACGGTCAGTCACATTTATGTCAAATTTCATGTCAAAATATTCATTAGTGTTTGAGATACGGTGTCGTTTTGTGAGCTGCTAAAAGTGAGTTTTTCGTTTTTAGCGATGTCGAAATTTGTTGAGCAAAGAATTTGCATTAAAYGATCATTTCGCCAAAAACTCAACCCATATCGTTCCACAACCACCGTATTCACCTGATCTGGCGCCCTGCGATTTCCGGCTGTTCACCAAGCTCAAAAGGCCGCTCCGGGGACACCGTTTTTATACGATATTCAAGCCGCAGCAAAGACGGAACTGAAGGCCATCCCGGAAATTGATACTACAACCTGTGTTTCGAAGCTTGGAACATCCGTTAGCATAATGTACTACATCTAGTGGGGATTACTTTGAAGGGGATGAAATTAATTTGGAAGAATAAACAAAGAATTTTGAAAATAAATACAATATCACCTTATTTTTGGGGCACAGTAGTACTTCAAATGAAAACTACTCATGTGTGTCAGAATTTAAAAAGCATTATTCGAAGTTCGAAAACCAAATCCTAAAGTTTTTGGCTCTCTACAAAATTTATATAAGAAGGAGAAAAAGAATTGTATACATACATATGAATTACTTCGAAGTTCCACGAAGTATAAAGACTTCGAACAAGACTACAGATGTTCTCATGGAGCTTCACATATAGCTCGTCTGTACGATCTCTTTTTGAAACCGTCTGTGTAAATTTTTTCCGTCTCCTTGACAATCTTTCATACCCTTAAGGCATTCCATCTCACCCTGATTCGTCTGTCATCCCTTGCGGAAATTTCATTGTTTATCGGGTTTAGCGACGTGCGTATTTCCTGTACTGACTCGACAGATATAGCGGGTGACACTTCTGACTTTCAGGTCACTAAAACCCCCACCCCCCTAAGGAACCGTCGCCCACCTTGAAACCGCGTTTGCATTATTTTATAGGGGCGTTCTGTTTCTCTCATTGAGAAACTTATATCTGCGCACCTGTCCCAGTACGTCCAGGTCACTCTATTTTCGGCGTAGTAAAATTGCTACATATTTCTAAATAATCCCACAGTTTTTTAGCTTTCCAGTATTGGCCCAACCAGGAGCCACGGCGGTGAGTTTCCGTTTATAGAATGTCTGTTCCTCGTCGTTTTCTGTCGCGTCGTTATATAAGCATGTCATCTTTTCGACTTTAACCAATTTATATATTTTGTGTGAGAAGTCGACTTCTACAAAATTGCGACTTGTTCATAAGTTTAAATCTCTTATAAGTCTGGCCATCCAACACCGCGATACTGATTATTCCATATTCATTGTCATGCGAGTATCGTGTCTTTTTTTATTCGGTCAATTGCGCTCTTCTTATTTCCATCTTATTTCATTAGATCTCACATCTCTTTTTTCTTTCGTGCGCTAGGAGGTCAATGGGAACATGACCCCTTAACCTTCACGACCAATATTGCGTCACCTGACACAGTACCGTAAGATACTGTAACTCTGGCAATTAGTCTGCTAAGATAAGAGATAATTTTCGCTGTCTTTCCTGCAACGTGCTGGATTTGTACCCAGAAGGTTAATCTGTCGTCCAATCTTACGCCTAAGTTGTTAATCACAGCTTTCTGTGTCCTTAAAAAATCGTTGGTCGTTTGCATGCTTATTACGAGGAGAACGTGCTTGTTTCATCAGCAATAGTAGATTTATTTTTTTTATAGCGAGCTGAAGATTATGAATGCTTTCAAGTTTTAGTATTCCGTCATAACTAATCCTGTGGAAGACTGGGCTGAAAATGGACCCTTATGCTGCTCCAGAATGATTTGGATGACTATAAAGTGAAGTTGTTCAAGATAGTAGGTACTCTAAAGATATCAACCGAACGTGAATGTCATAACAGTCACGAATATCCGAGTGAACTACACACGATGAACCCGCTCCAAAGCGTGCAATTGCGCAACCGTCCACTGGCAAGGTTATGGTGCCTGTATTTTAGATTGCACCTTGAATAACTTTTAATGACTACCTTGAAAAAGGAAGGATCTGTTTCGAGACAATATATGTAGGATGGGCTTCCAATTGCTCCCTTATTCTACGTAATCTCTAGAACTGGTCCCCAACGACTTTTTCATGTTCCCACATCTCAACAGAATACTCGCTGGGGTTTTCGTCAAATGAGAGGTGATCGAAAAATTGGAGCCTATTTTGAAACAAAGGATAACTCTTACTACAAAAATGGGATGGAAAAGTTGGAGGGTCGTTATAATCAGTGAAGGAGATATGTTGAATAAAAAAAGAATTTTGCTAAAGTAATGTGTTTTTCTTTGATAGATTGGAGACTTTCCAAATGACCAGTTAATGGATTGCTATAAAACGCTTTGAAACGGCAGTTTAAGTGGTTTTTGGCTGGTCCTTCGACATTTTTATGTCTGGCAACAATCCTAATTACGTAATAGTTCCGATACCTTAACTTTTTTGACCACCGAAGAACGTTCTCTTCGTGTGCGAACCACTTTTAACAAGTTCGCTCAGTTAGTTGTGTAAAAATCTGCCGAATCGAAGACGTATATTGTTCTATTCAATTAGTATAGCTTCAGCTGTTTCAATTTAATAAATTATGGCGTGAAATAGAGATTTAACTTACCATATTTTGTAGACACTGTACTACGACGAATATTATACGATAAAGTAGAGCTGCAAAAACTTATTTGTGTTTTCATTTATAAAGAAAGCGAGCTAAGTTTATTTTCCATTGCTTTCATGACCGAGTGAAATTGAAGCAATGAGTCTATTCTGAGAGCTCAAATATCACTCATCACTATTAACTAGTAATATGGCATGAATATAAGTATGTACATATGTATTTCAAAAAGAGCTTCAATGACATTTTTATTGGACCGAGTGTACACCATCCAATACATACGTAGTACATATGTACACATTATACTATCACTAATGAGAATAGAGAATATAAACACGTTATAGCAGCCTTCAAAAGCAACCCAGCGCCGAGAAACCCAACTCAGCGAAAAATATATATAAAAAAAAAAAAAAAATTAAAAGAAAATAATTGAAATGCTGAAAGTTTATCATTAAACAAAGTTGAATTGTTGAAAATGAAATAAAGCCATCTTTGCTGCAGCGCAAAGTAATGAAAGAGATGCCACGTAATTAATTTGAGCGCGCGCACACAAGAGAGATTCGCACATCATCATTTCGGTGTTTATGTTGGCATAAACACTTCATTTACAGATGGCGTATGAAAAGAAAGAAATAAATGAGTGAGTGAGTGTGTGTATGCCTGCCTGCCTGCTTTTTGAAAAATATCGAATTTCCCACAATAAATCACAGCGCAGAGCAAACGCGTTGTGTTGACTGCCAGCCATGCCGCACAACACTGCGTGCGCCTTTTGCGCTTTCTTCCTCTCTCTCTGTCATCAGCAGTTTCGATTACACTCTGCAAAAGCAAAAAAATACAAAAAATAATATGTGAATTCTTCTGGTTTGAATTTTCTTCTTATGCTTCCTCTTCTTCTTCTTGTGTTATTTACAGAGTCACTACAAACGCGACGCAGCGCGGAGGCGCATCTACTACTGCAACAAGACACGACGCGCCTGGCCGCTTGGGAGGCGCAAAAAGACACAAACAAGTGTTTTTAAGCGCGCGCGTAGCCAAGAAAGCCAACGAAATACGAGTCCGTATAACCAAATAAAGACGCAGTCAAAATATATAACACTGCGAAAGCAAAAAAAAAAAGCTTACAATAATAAGCAAATAAATCGCATGAAGCGCGCCTACCGACCGCATACCGCTACCAATACACAATTGGTTTTTGCTGAATTCGATACTGTGAGGATAGCTAGCGCGTGCGTGAGTGCGCGTATACTTGCGGCAAACGCCCCACTCTCCAAACGCGGTTGAGCGCGGGCGCGTTAATCACGCGCAAACACATGAAACTCAACTAAAGTAATTTGTACTTGAAAATCGCGCAAGTGAAATCCGTGAAATTGAATTCGTGCCTATCAGCGGAAAGATGCTGGAGCGGTGACGCGCGAAAAGCAATCGCGAGTGTTGAGAATGAAAACAGTTGAACTCACCGCCAACAGATACAACAGCGGCTGCGGCTGTGGCTGTTATTAAGAAAAACAAATTTCATAATTCGCCTTGTGGCTAGCGCTTATTGCAACGAAGAACAGCAGCGCAGCCCATTAGACGCGGCGGAAATTTAGTAGCAAAACAATTTTTCCACTTCTTTTTGGTGTTGTTAGCCCTTTTGCGCTCACTATTCGATCGCGCGCGCACACAACGAAAAATCGGAAAGCTATAAAAACAAAAACCAAAACGAAAAAAAGAAAAAAAAAAAACGAAACGAAATCTTTATAAAAAAGCATAGAAATTGAGAGAATTGAATTGGTAGCGGCGCATAATTGCCTGAAACGGCCGACTCGACCGGAAAATCAAGCAGGCACTGAGGCGTACAGCAGCCCTAGCAGTAGCGTCAGCACCAGCAGCGTTAGTAGCGTTAGCTCCAGCACGATGTTGGCCGGCATAAGGAAGCGTCTGGCGCGCAAGTAAGTACCCTATGCAATTCTAATGTACAAACGCACACATACATACACATATACAGCGTTAGACATAATCAGATTTTATACATTTGGCGTTCATAATTACATTTGCTGCTCTGGGAAATCCATTAACGGGCCGCCAAGTAAGCATAATAACACAAAATTAAAGGAAATGAATTAGCACTAAGTTTATAACCTCGGTTGCATTTAAATGGTGGCAAGTGCAGCGCCCTTTAGGTAGAAACAAATTTAGATTTCATTTTTTGTACGCAAAATTATGTAAGAAATAGAGTCTCCAGCATGAATTAAGCCAATTTTATAACCCTTTACTTATGTAAACCGTATTCCAGTGGGTCATTTTTGTATTGACCGTAAAAAATGCTAGTCCGAAGTTGCAAGGTCTGGGCTATGAGGCCGTTAGACAAAAGCTCCCAACCGCTGTTTATTGCAATAGCTTTTAAACGATCTTGTAATGGAAAAATATTGCCTCGTTTCTAGTCGCAAATTTCGGGCGTTTTTCAGCAATGACTCGTTTAAATTTCTTTATTTATTGTCTGTAGCATTCCCCATTAATTATTTCTCCCGGCCGCAGATGCTCATACTATAGCACAACCTTCACCAATCACCTCAGCACTATTTGAGCGTCAAGGATATTTGGCTGGATGGCCAGTTTTCACATATTATTTTTTGTGTTAACGATTGTCGTAATGGATCCATTTTTATCACCATCCGATACAAAATCTACTTCTTTGGAAGTCTTCGTCTTCCTTTGCTGCCACCGACCGGTATTGAATTGAAAAAATTCAAGGCTGGAGTGTTCCTTCTATCCGGGCAACATGACAAAGAGGTGGTCTGTGTCGACCTTCCTTTCACTTTCTTTTCCAAGTTTTGGAGCATGGCTCGGTAAGACTTTCTATGCGATATTAAGCAGGCTTAACCCACGGTAATTGGCGCAGATTGCAGGATCTCTTTTTTTGTGAATTGGGCAGAGCACACTTAGGATCCGATGGCCGAGCATGCTTCCATCCGACCTTATCTTGTAAAGAAGCTTATGCATGCACCTTGTCAGTAGTTAGGAAAAACAATATTGTTTCTTTTGAAAATCTTTTCATCTGTGAAAATTCGTTTTTTAATCATTTTTATTTCCTTATTCTCAAGAAAACAGAAACTTACTACTTCACTTAGTAGGAGTATTACTCATACCAACGAATATTAGACTTCATCAATATTTAGCTACATACATACATATGTTGAGGAATGAAAAATGTCAATATACTTATTGTCCTTCGCTGAACTTCACCTGAAAAGCGTACATGAACTTTCAGTGGCTATACTAAGATCTTTCTTTCTTTCTTCATGCTGAAAGCTACTTATACTTGTAGTGTACAGATGTACATAGGTGGTCTCAAATAGCACAGTAGTCTATAAGTAGAGCTCATTCGAACACCAATACTACTTACCTTCTTTGAAACTATATGCATTAGCAGAAATCTTGTTCAACCAATTTCTACGAGACGATTAAGTTACTGGAAGTCCTATTTGACGACTCTCTTAGTGTCAAATAATAAAGCTATATGTCCCACCATGTTAGGTCCTACCAGGAACTTAGCCTTCTGTCAATTAACTTACTGGTATTTGGATGTAAAATTTCCTCTGAACTATTCACTATATTTATATACTCTCTTAGAAGCTTATTATCAAGCTGTATATTATATGCACATTGGCTAAGAAATTTTAGCGATTAGCAAAGCGATGACTTTAACAGTCCAAGCATCAATCATCACCTAACTAACCTAAGGCCTATATATGATCTTTAAATATCTGTCGTTTCAGCATATTTTTTTTTTCAAAATATTCCTTAGCCGTCGCTAGAGATCTCGACGAAGTTTTCTTTCCGTCGCCACCATGTCGATTTTACGTTTGTACGCCTGATTTTCTCAGAACATAAACTGGGAAAACAACAGTATTCATCAAATTTATTGGGGGAATATTTTCCGCCACTACAATAATAATAACTATTATTGTTATGAAAGTAGCTGTGTAGGGTGTCTGTCTAACGACGTACAGGGCATTGTGGAACCACTTCTTTGAACTTGAAGTTCTTCAGTACAGAAATTTTTATCTGTGCAACCTTTGTAACATTGTCAAGAAACCCTCGATCGATAGTTGCATTTATTTTCCTGCAAAAACCTTGCATTCACATGAAACGTGGTTTATTGACTCCTTTTCTACTACCTACTGCCAGCCTCTACAATAGTCCTTATGTATAATATATAGTGTCTACCAATTAAGCGGTGACTTGTTAAAACTCCTACTACGGATACAGTTCTTATGTCATTATTATCGAATTTTAATAGTCGGCATGTGGGGCCATATTCACAGCATGCTTGCTGAGTAAGTGAAAGATTTACTCCACCGATTCTCAGCTACAGTAAATATAAATTCCCTCTTTTGCGGAGCCTAATTGTAGAGTGGCGCCTGCTTTGACTAGTTCATCTGTTTTACAAATATCATGGACAACACTTTGCCCTGGAACCCATTGCAGGTTTATCGTAAAATAGGATGTCAGATCCAGTAAGAGTTCAAGGCATACTTTCAGTATCTTTGACGAAACACTAAGAGACTTTAGTGATTTGAAAGCCACTTGGCTATCTGTATAATGAAAATATTTCTTGTGGTGAGCACCCTCCTTATTGGAAGACTTTCTTTAACTGCTGTGATATCCGATAGAAAGACAATCTGTCTTAGAACGATGGCGATTTTGGTATCTAATTTTGCTGCAAAGAGACTATCTCCTCCTCGTCTCTTTCCCACCATTTTTTTGGCAGGTAAGTCAATGTTGAAGACCGAATTTAATTTCAATTCTATAGGATTCCGAAAATCCGTGGTATTGGGTAATCGGGAACTCTTTGTATGCTTTTTACATTTTCATGAAAAAGGTTTACATTCCATTTGGTATCGTGGTCTTTTCAGAAATAAAGTTTAGATTTTGAAATGAAATCCCGGAAGGCTTCAAGAATCCTTTAAGCCGTTCAAAGTCTGAACTCACTTGAAATCTGAAAGTTCAAGCAGCGCTGCACTAAATTCGTCCAGTGAAATGAAATGAAGCGAGCTCAAACCAATTAGCATCTACTTCATTTACAAATATTACCGTTTCACGGTATTTTTGCGGAAAGCAATTAAAATTCAAATTAATGTAATTAAAGCATAACTGTAAGCGCAAATATTCGCCAAAAAAGAGAGGAATGTATATGGCATATCACTATTGCCTTTGGGAAGACGATTATGCGATTGTATGGCGCAGGCGTGTCTATAAATAAAACAAAAGCCGAAACACACACATACATATGTGTGTATATGACACAGGTCTACATATAAAATGGAATTATTAGCACGTGTCCTCATAGCTGTGCTCGTTACGACTTATTTGATTTATTTTGAGCATATAACTGTAAACATTGCCTTCAACCTACACGTAATAAATGTGTAAAGCTCACACCCATTAAGTGTATGTTTGTAATATTTGAATGTAACCGTACTTCAATATATGTACACACAGATATCCTTTAGAGCCTGTAGGGCCTGTAGGAATAATATACAGAATTTCGAAGCTATTTTATATTTGAAAAAAAAAAAAAATCACTTTATTTATGTTTTCTCATAATTTCTAAACACATGGCAATCCTTTAAAATATACCCTTTTTTCTTTAGTTTCCAAACATCTGGCAAGCCTTTAAAAATTATATTTCACAACATTTGTCAAAATATCAAAGTTCCAAAAAATATTTTCTACTGTGAGCAAAAATCAAAAATATCATTATTTTATATTGCGTGGAGTGTTTTAATTAAAAATATTAAACAGGTGGCAACACTATTTGAGCAAGATACCGTAAAAGTAATAAAGATGCTAAGTTTTCTTCAGACTTATTTGGTTAGATAATCACATTTTTCATTTGAGTATATTTTTTTAGTTTCCAAACATCTGGCAACCCTTTAAAAATTTATATTTTACCACATTTTTCTAAGCTTGTTAATTTTATATTCAGAAACATATGTGTTTTTGGTCTCATTTCACTTATTTTAAAAATGTCATTAAATAAGAAAGTTTAAAAAGGTAGCAACGCTTCGCAAAAAATATTTTCAACAAGCCAAAAATATCATATTTTATATGGAAGTGAATTTTTTTAAATAAAATTTTTAAACAGGTGGCAACACTATTTGCACAAAATTTCGTAATAGAAAAAAAATTCTCAAGAAATCGATGGTCTGATTCAAAAATATTTTTTTCCTTTTGTAAAGTTTGCGCCTCAACTATCTCGCATTTCAAAACTAACTTGTTCAAAACAGTATATGCGAAAAGTCTGAGTCTGACTTTGTGTTGAAAGCAAACTACTCAAAGAACTAAGTAAAGGGTCAGTAGTTTCCGGGTAACATTTTCGATAACTAGTTGCAAAAGAAAGAGAAAAGTAATTTTAATTGTATACATGTATGTATGTGTGTATATGAATCTATCATATAACTGCTTATTTCGGCAAAAACACTTTAAAGCTTTTTTTATCAAGTGGCTCAGCTTAAACGAACTAGTTCAGTCCAGTTAGCATGTGAAGTAACTAGTTTCGAACTAGTACAATAAAAAATAAATAGTTGGAAATTTTTAATTTGAAAATTTGATCAGAAATTATAAAGCAACTGGTTAGGTAACTACTTCAAATGGAATTATTTTAGTATCTACTCTCAAAGTAAGGAGTTATGTAACTAGTTCTAAAATAACCTTTAAGTGACTAGTTTAAAAATAAAAATGTTTGGCGATTCACGCATTTAAAATTATAACTACTTCAAAATTAAGTATTTTTGTAACTAATTTCAAAGTAAGGAGTTCTGTAACTAGTTCTAAAATAACCTTTTTGTGACTAATCTGAAAATTAAAATGCTTTGCTATTCACGCATTAAAACTGGCCGCTTAGCTAAAGAAAAATTAATTAATTTATCGCTAACACGAAGTAGTTTCTTTAATTTCTTGAATTTTACAGTTCTCACGCCCTCATTTTTAACTTCACCGCCCTACAGGGAACAATTATAATACGCGCACTATTAACATAAAAGTGTTGTTGAGTTGCCGCTTATCACAGTGGTGAAAACCTATCACACATTTCCTATTCCCTTAAAAACTATTTTAACCGTTATTCATACATATTCGTACCCAACAAATGTGCGCCAATAATGAAAATGTTTATTAGATTTGCATGACAAAAGGTAATTGAGTTGTTGAATGGTGAAGAGAGGCGAAGCGGGTCAAAAATTGTGGGGGAACATGGAGTACTAAAGTCTCAACCCATTGTACGAGTGTAATGATGGAAGTAAGTACATATGTACATATATGTACCATAACTGGAATTTTATGAATATTATATATACATATACATATGTATGTATGTAATTTGTTTATGTATGTGTGCATTTTCTTCATTTACTCACACACACATTTACCACTTTTTTATTAGTTACTTCTCATTACACCAATTATTGTTGTTGTTGCTGTTGTTTTTGTGCTTGTCGTATTTCCTTTGGGTAGGTTAGTGCCACAAATTATGAGTTGAGGCAGAAATTTATTGCTTCAGTGAATAAAAGTTACCATTTCACCTGGGTCACGTACTCACAAATCTACGTGTAGAGTCATAATAAAAGGAAAAACAAAAACAAAAAAATAACAACAAAAAAGTACACGCAACCGGGGCGCACACATGTCACTGGTGTTATCAGTGGCGCAAGCGTGTAAATTCCCTGCAGTGAAATAGGCTTGTCGTAATCTATTAGTCAGCCAACTTCTTACACACTTACAAGTAGTAATTCACGCTGGGTGATTTCTCTTGAAATGTAAATTGCCAATTTTTCAGTGAAAATATACTAGTCGCGTTCTTCATATACTTTACTATACTTCATAAGGTGAAGAGCCATATATGTATATTTAGTCTAATGTATACATATTATGGAGCAAATATACTTATGGAACTGAAGAGTATAGTAATAAACAAGAAAAGTCGTGAACTTCAAAAAAAAACACACAAAAATCTGGTTTGAACGTTCAGTTTATATGTCAACTTTATACTTTAATGATCCGTTTTAAAATACTCGCATCGGATCGGAGATTGTTGCCATACTTTCAGTAATAATCCACGTCCAGCATCGTGAAGATGACGTATCCTGCCAAAAGGTTTTCCATGCCACAATTCGATTTTGATCGATCAGTTTATATAGCAGCTGTATGAGCTAGTGATCCGATCTGAACAATTTCTCTACAGAATGCGTCGATGCTTTAAGAAATTACGCATCCAAAATTTCGTGAAGATATCTTGTCTTGTTTCTATGCAAAAATTTGTTTTTTACCAAACGGTTTGTACGACTATTATTGCTATAGGGTTCCAATATGAGGGTATCCGATAAATAAGCAGATTCTAAGAGAAAAGAATGAGTGTGAAATTTCAGATCGCTAACTTGAAAACTGAAAGACTAGTTCGCGCCTATACAGACGATTACACTGATGATTTATATCTATAATACTATGCGCAAAAAATATTAACACCTTTTTCAAATATCTAAAATTCATAATTTATTCTTCAAAAGCTATAATCCACCTCAAAAGACGTCCAACATACTTTTCGCTACGTTTTTTCCAATCCTCGAAAACTTTGTTTAATTTAGTAATATTGGAAGCAATCGTGCTTTCACTTCTTAGATCCAAATGATCTTTCAAAATGGTTTTCTCTAGCCTTTCCGATATCCCAACGATGTCAGCGAGATCTCTATCTGTTAATCGTCGATCCTCAAGCAACAATTCCTTAAGTTTATTGATCATCAGTTGATGACTTGATACGTCGTCAACGAGTTCTCGACTCTGATTGAATAATTTAAAATGTTTATATATGTACGTCCCACTAACCAAACTGAGAAGAAACAATGCCATTCGACTATCTATTTTAGAGAGAATGGACAAATATGGTAATCATCTTTTCTTTAATTTTTGAATTAGATTAGATTTTTGCTTATGTTTATATTGAACTAGAGGACGCTTCACTGTGGCTAATATGTACATAGATAATACTACTACTGCCATATAAATATATGAGTTCTATTAGTTGAATTATAGTTATTAGTTAATGAGATATAGCATTTTTGTGAAGCAAGTTGTGTTAGTTTACAAAAAAATTGATCATAAAACATTTCATGTGTTAATAAATCATTGCTTTTTGTGGGAAAATACTGTTGAATTCTGGCTCAAGGAAATTCAAGAAATTCACCGTTGCAAATATATTTGCTAAGCTACAGGAACTAAGCAGGCGAAATGAGCACCGAGGACAATGATGCCCTAAAACGACGAAAGCTTTGTGCCTAGTGGGTGCCTCGCAAGTTCATAATCCAATAAAAACAACGAATAACTGTTTATGAGGAATTTTTGAGTGCTCTTTAATCGTAATAAAACCCAACTTTTGCGTCGGCGTGTGCTAATAGAGACATATAGCTCCATCATTTCCCACTGGAAACCAATCGACAGTCATTCTAGTGGACTGCACATGATGAACCGGTTCTCAGGCGTGGAAAGACGAAAAAAGTCGGCTAGAAAGGTTATGACATCAGTCGTTTGGGATGCACGTGGTATAATACATACATACTCAACCTGATTACTGAGCCAGTTATAATCTATTTCACTGCGCATTTGGTTATAGTTCTTTTCTAATATTCCAAGTACTTAGCAATTGTTTTATTTTTGAGGAAGAATATGATATTTAAAATTGTTCGCATATATTCAAATCATTGCTACCAACAGGAATTTTCAACAAATGCTTATGATTTGAAATATAATTTTTGTATTTATGAGTTAAATTAAATTTTATTATAAAGAGATAAAAAGTCCTTACCCTGGCTGTAAGCTACCTCCCCACCAATTTTCAGCCAAATCGGTTCAGCCGTTCTTGAGTTATAAATGGTGTAACTAACACAACTTTCTTTTACATATAATATATAGACATACAGATATGGTTCTGCAAGAATTTGTTTGTAAGAATTTTCAGAGTCGGTAAGAACAACTTCTATGATACAGCGCGACTGATCAATTTGACTTTCATGCGACTTTCTTAGACATATTTATCAGATATTGATCGAAGGAAAAATATTTTTAGTTTATGATTTCGATTTTTACCTCACTCTGAAGTATAATTGTTTTTTTTTTTACACAAATGGCTTTCGACTAAAGTCGGAATTTGACCAATGCTTCGATTATTATTTCTATTGTTATATTACATTTTTTTTGTCTTCGGAATCACGATAATTGTAAGCAGAATAAATTTCCTCAACACCAGACACCCTTTTCGGAGGTTCTCTCCGACGACAGTTTACTCCTAATATAGAGTGCAAAGTTCACACCTTTTAAAAATTTATGTGTCGTAATATACATATGTTTGTATTGTTCGGTTTCGTCCGAAATTTTGCTTCCCTACTTATTACTCGCTATTCGAATGTTTTCCTGTGTGATAGGTATGTATGTACCCATGCTTACCAAGCACTTACGAACAGCGAAAAAGTCAAATAGTGTAAAACACACATAAATTTGATAGAGATCATTCCCTTTGCGGCGCTTACAGCGATAAACCGTAAACATTTATTTTAAATTTATTTCCTCTATTTGTATTTTTTTAACTTAACAGACAATTCAATTGCACAGCGTTAACGCCTATTTACTTGCACTGGCGCTTACACACCTATTATTTGAACTTTTTTGAGGCTTGGTTTATCTATTTTATGAGAAATCAGTTAAAAATTGAGAGTTTAGTATTTACTTATTTTAGGTTAGATCAGGTTCAGAAGTCGATCCTAACAGTGATCTCACTTGATAAGCTTATAGTCGGTCCATTGTGGTACCTAGAACTTCTAAAAAATGGATCCTAAGGGCTCTTATAATACGACAAAGTGCTTTTAGCCTATCAAAAAGTTGATATCAGTGTCAGGTATGTATGTCTTCTGGTTCGCCGAAACTAAGACTGCATAGAAGTTTCCACTATAGTTTTGCAAAGGTTGGGCAATAGAGGAAAAAATTTGTGAATATATCCACCTCACCCTTCTTCAAACAACTTTTACTACTAGCGTCCTACAAAATGTTTAGACATACCGCATGATGGCCTTTTGGACAATGTCCAGTAAGAGCCCCTAGAATTGTGGCAAAAATGAATTTTACCAAGTGCTCGTAGTCCAGAAGATCTCCCATGTTCTACTCTATGACAAAAATATCTCGCAGACGCACAAGATCTGGTCATGAACCAGCGCTTTGAGCGCACAGTTATCTTGCTCAGCATTAGCTTTGCTTTCGGAGTGACTGCTCATCTCACTGAAAGAGGCTGCACTTCGTAGCAGTACGTCTACCGTCACCTTAAAAGCAGCCACTTCTGCTTGAAAAACGTTACTGCGCTCCTTACAAAAAACTCCCGCTACAACCTTCGGTTCTAGCTTCGTGCGATCCGTGAAAGAGCTTACTGGGCCTTTGCTCCAACGACTCCTCGGCGTCCACATATTTCTTGTAGCTATGTGAGCAGAGAAATACCGCCAAGAGTAGCCAAGAGCAGTGACACAGTAATCCACGTTTTCAGGAATGCAGTTGAAAGAGTAGGAAACTTCAGCGTGTCCTTGTTTGGACCTCTTCATACAGCTAGCTTCCATGAGCCTTAAAGCGCTCTTGGCAGCAATAAAACAGCTTTTGTATGTGGTTACTTATGTTTGTTTACTGTCATTTCTGTCACTAAGTGATTGACTGGTTTTCCCATCACTCCGTTAGTTGTTACTAAAAAACTTTAATATTTCTCACGTACTAAATTCTGTGGGAAAGATCTGTGTACTCAGTCATTAGTTTGTCGCATGGCTTCGATGACGATGTATGCTATAACATCTTAGAAGCAACATCTTTTTTAAGCAACAACGACGCTTTCTGTTGCTACTTTTAATGTTCCTTCTTTTATGCATTTTCGAACACTTAACAAATATTTATCATTTGTCTATCACTTTTTTTGTGCCGCGAGCATTAACGAGTCTTCAGTTCATATTTTCTCCACTATTTGGCTCAACTTGCCTTAGTTTACTAATTGTATTGTTGCTCTCTCTCTCTCATACTCACACTTACTCACCTACTTCGCAGAATGCATGGAAGTATGCCTTCTAAATTTTTCATCTGCCGTTCGTATTTTTTTAATTTTCGGTCTTATTGCTGGATTTCTATGGTCACTTGTGCAGCCATTTAGTCTGGCTATTGCCTTAAGACAATATGCGCTTTGTTCTGCAATTTTTCCGATCGACTCGTACTTCGTGGCAGTCATAAAAGTTCATTAAGCTCAACAGTTTGGGGAATGCTTATGTAATATTGGTAGTAATTATGCACCATTAAAATGCGCTTAAGAACCATTAATTAGACTATTTAACAGCTCGAAATTTTGTTTTACTTTATGACCGCTAATTGGATGTTGCATTGTTCCATAAATACCGAAGATCTCAAGTTGCAGCTATTAAACAGTTAATTCATGTTTTCTCTACTGGAATTTAAAAAAAAAATGTTTTTTGTGTCGTTGATTTCTTCAAATTTTGTTATTTGCCCAAATAATATAGATTTTCTAAATAGTTACTCCTGTATTAATTGTCTGGTAGCTTCGTTCTCCTACGAACTGCAGATTAATAAAAAATATGTATAAACTTACTTCTTCCTCGATTTATTCACCTGCTACCCTAATAAATTTCATAATTCTTTGTAATGGGTTTGAGATAAAAAATGAAATTCTTTATTCTTATGAAAATTCAATTTCTTTTGCACGGCCACCTCGGGCGCGCTTGCAGAAGTCCAGACGCTGAACACAATTTTCTACGATTTTCAAGCAGAAATCGATACTGCTGCAATTTCTCGTTCGATATTCGTACGAAGCTCATCACTTGTCGGTGATTTGTTGGCATAGAACATAGACTTGACGTAGCGCCATAGGAAATAGTCTAACAGCGTCAAATCGTACGACCGAGGAGACCAATTGACTAGGCCATTTTGTGAGAAAACAAGTTCACCAAACTTGGTTGTCAATAAATGGATTGTGCCATTCGCTGTGTTGCTTGTGGCGCCGTCCCACTGGAAGCACATATTACCAAGACCATATCATTCAATTCGGATTCCTATTCACAGTAACGCGTCGGTCTTGATCATAACCGCAGAAGTACCGCCTAATGATACCTGCGGCCCATAAACCGCACCAAACCGTAATTTTTTCGGGATGCAATGGTGAATCATGGAGTCCATGCGGATTGGACGAAATTAACCTCATCGCTGAAGATGATTTTTCGATGAAAAGCCCAATTGGCGATCATACGATGATTCTGGTGCTCAACGCTTAAGAACGACGTGTGAGAGACTAATTTGAGTCTTCTTCAATTGATGCGCTAGCATGAGCTATATTCTCGACACTACAGGAATTTCCTTGTCCTCACTAGAACTGGAACATTTTGTACGGTGACTGTGCATTCAAATTTTTCTACTAGATACTCAGTAGTTGAAATTGGACGTAGTGCTCTTAAAGTTGAGGCCACTGACTACGAAATTTGGTAGAACATTCTAATTATTTCGACTGGTTGTTGGATTGCTCATCTTTCCATGATGAATTGGCAAACCTTACTGAAAAGAAATGTCAAAAGAACAGGAAAAAATATGGCATTGTTTGCTTTTCTATCGGTGTACTTTATATGCTGTGCCTGTATCTATCAACCTTAATACACCCCTCGTAAAAGCCCCCCTCCTTATTTGCGAAGAACTCGAACAGCCACTTTGAACAAGCCTCTTTTGAGTTCAACTTTACACCAACAAGGACGTTCGCCATGGACAGGAACAGGTGGTAGTCACTTGGCGCTATGTCCGGGCTATATGTTGGATTCGATAAAACCTCCCATCCGAGCTCCCGTAGCATGTGACGAGTCATCAACGCAGTGTGTGATCTGGCATTGTAATGGTGGAATACTACACCCTTCCTGTTGACCAATTCTGAATGATCGCCTGCTTCAAGCGATTCAGTTGTTCGCAGTAGATGGTAGAATTAAGTGTCTGGCCATATGGGAGTAGCTCATAGTGGATGATTCCCTTCCAATCCCACAAAACACACATCAAAACCTTCCTGACCGTCAATCCCGGCTTAGCTACTGTTTGAGACGATTCACCGGCCTTCGTCCACGACCGTTTTCACTTGATATTGTCTTATGTGGTCCATTTTTCGTCGGCAGTCACCATCCGCTTCAAAAATGGGTCGAGTTCGTTCCGTTTCAGCAGTATATCGCAGGCGTTGATTTGGTCAGGAAGTTTTTTTTTTTTGCGTCAAATCATGCGGCACCTAAACATCAAGCTTTTTTGTGTATCCAAGCTTCAGCAGATGGTTTAAATGGCATGCCGGTTTAACTCGATATTTTCCATGATTTGATCTTCCGCCATGGTGTCGTTATCACCCGTTCTGAATCGACGAAACCATTCCTCCGCATTTCGAAGTGATAGAGTACCATCCCCCAAAACACCATTAATCTCGCGGAACGTTTCTCTAGCGGATTTGCCTTTAACGAAGCAAAACTTTAAAATAGCGCGAATTTCGGTCATGTTTACACATCTGTAACTGTTGAACGCAATATCTAAACTAATCATGCGTGGCATCGTTTTGTAGGTTATGTCAAGACCTTTCAAAGATGTATAGTATTGCCAGAGACGATCTCTGTAGCGCTTTATGCATAGCCGCGGAATTCAAAAGACAAAAGGGCGTAAGGGAAATATTTGACACACTAATACATAGAGATTATCGCGGCAACACATACATAACACCGTGCAACACATAAGGCGATGAACGATTACACATTAGCAACTCACAGACACTTTAACAAAAGTATCTGGTTGCACTATTGGGTACTTAACCGGTAATCTAACCGATATGTGTACTTTCATTCTTGGTTACATGGAATATTTTACCGTTAAAAAACGCAATTATAAGTGAATATTGTACATTTCTGTGTGCAACATCACACGAAGATTGGTGAAAACTGTTTTTCAAATAAATAAATTACAGTTACAGGATTGACATTTACTACATTGGAAGCATAAGTAATTGTTTTTAATTGCAAGCTACTACTTTTTAATCGTGTTCATGTATATTATTAATAGCGTAAACAATTTCGCCGCCACAAACATTTAATATGAAAAAATTAAAATTTCATAATAAAATAAATAAATGAAATTTATATGGCATCAACATGAAAGAGCCAGAAGAGAATACAAATAGTAATTATAAACCACAGCAAATTGATAAGCTGTGGCTAGTGAATGAAAATTAATTAATTTTTTTAAATAACTCTTTTTTCCTATTTTTCGCAAGACCAGTTAGCGGATTGCACAAATTACTTAACTACAGTGTGAAATAATAATTAATAACTCAAATACAATTTTCATTTATATATGTGTATATGTTTGTATGCGTATACTCTTGAAATCGCATGCAACACCACGCTTTCAAATCAGCTTGTAGCCGACAGCTCGAAGCTACCAACTCATAATCGGCTTTAATTATTTTAGTTGTTCACTAAATCGGCCCATGGCTAAGCCTTTATTTGCATATATGTATACATATGTATGTATGTGTCTTCAATTTTGACTGACATGTATGCATGTCCATACGCATTTTTTGAATTCTCTTCCAATATCATTTTAATACCTCGATATCTGTATGTATGTAATATATAGTACATGTGCAATTAAATAAGCGCCTATTGGACTATGTGTGCGTTAATTGAATGCGCTTCAGCTCGTTTTAATTGCGAATTACGCATTTAATTGCTGACTAAAAAGGCAAATCGTACTTCATTGAATTGTTAATTAAAGCATAGAATTTCAAAATTGGTCGCCAATGTATATTTTCAATTTTCATATATATGTATGAGTATACAAGTGTATATGTGTGCGTAAAGAACGCAATGACGTGATGCACAATGCCATGAGGAAGCTAAATTACGTTAATAGTTGCATAATAGTGTTCTTCTTCTTTATTAACGAAGGCACCGCTTACGCGATTATAAACGAGTTTACAATTCTTCCTTTCGCTGTTTGGCGCCAATTCAAGATTTCTAGTGCAACCAGGTTTTTCTCTGCTTTCTTCCAACGGAGTGGAAGTCTTCCTGTTGCTCTGCTTCTTTTGGCGGGTACTGCGTTGAATATACTCAGAGCAGAGTATTTTCATTCAATCGGATGACATGACCTAGCCAGCGTACCTGTTGTCCCTTAATTCACTGAACTACATACATATGTCAATGTCGTCTTATATCTCCTACAACTCTTCGTTCCATCGACTGCGGTATTCGCAGTTGCCAATGCGCAAAGGGCCATAAATCTTTCGTAGAACCTTTGTCACGAAAACTCGTTACGTCGACTAATCAGATGTTGTCATCACCAAATAGCAGGACGGGAATGATGAGTGACTTGTAGAATTTGGTCTTTATTCGTCGAGTGAGAACTTTACTTCTCAATTTCGTACTCAGTCCGAAGTAGCATCTGTTCGCAAGAGTCATTCTGCGTTGAATTCCAAGGCTTATATAGTTATTGGTGTTAATACTGAATCCAAGAGAGAAAATTATTTACAAGTTGGAATCTATGACTGTCAACTGTGATGTGAAAGCCAAGTCGCGTGTGTAACAATTGTTTTTTTCGATGACAGGAGATATTTCATCTTGCCCTCGTTCATTACCAACCCCATTTTTTCGCTTCCTTAATTATTCGAGACAAAGCAGAACTAACGGTGCGATATTAATATCATCGGCGTACAGCAGTTGTACAGTCTTTTAGCAGATGGTACCTTCTCTGCATAGTTCTGCAGCTCGAATTATTTTTTTCAGAAACAGGTTGAAGAAGTCGCACGATAGTGCATCGCCTTGTCTAAAACCACGTTTGGTATCGAACGGCTCGGAGAGGTTCGCCTCGATCCTGACGGAGCTCTTGGAATTGTTCACGTCAGCTTCAGCACGTCAAAATCAGCTTTGAAATCGATAAAGAGGTTGTGTGTGTCGATTCTCTTTTCGTGGGTCTTTTCCAAGATTCGCAGCGCATGATGGAAATCTGGTCAGTTGTTGATTTTCCAAGCTGAACTAGTGTCTAACTTTTTGCTATATCCATATGAAATTTTGTACACGTTTTTTTCCCCCCAAGTAGGTGCTCAACAAACTGACCGATCAAACCATTAAGCTGACAAAGAGTTGGAAATTCCTTTTGACGCACATTTTGCAATTAAAATGCAATTTTATGTTAGTGTGTATGTGTGAATATAAAGTAACACACGCATACATATATGTAGATATAAAAGGAGCAAGTGTTCCAACGCATTTTGTATGCAATTACAACATGACTAATTTCAGTTTTTAGTGGCTTTAACTTTTTATTATGATTAGCAGGCACACACACAGCTTTTCATATATAAATAGTATACACATACATGTAAATATGTATGTACGTATATATAAACATTTCATGTTCATACGTGCGAGTTCGCGCAAGTAAGTGCACGTAAAGAAAATAGTATTGTGTAATGACTTTCAATTTTCAACCAAAATAAGTGCAATAACAACAACTTTTTGGAGCGTGCAAGGCAACCACTCCAGACATCCATGCACATATGTATATCGTTATATTTTTTGGTGTCTTCCGCGTCTTGTGACATTGAAAACCGCTTATTGCAATTTAGCCCTTCAATTTTATAATTTACTCAGCTGCTTAGTTCATTGGCGACACCAATTTACTCCGCTTTGTTGCTTTTAAGCTTTTTTCTTACACACGCATAAATATGTTTAACGATGTGGCTATCAGCGCGCATAAATAAGTTTCGTTAAAAGCCACCTTTTGTTGTTAAAATAAATACAAATACAAAATAGCTGATAAAATTCCGCACGCAACACGCCTTTTTGGTCGCCAAACGCACACACGCACACACACACACATAAGCGCAAAAGCGCTTTTGGCGCGGCTTTGACGCACAGCTGCCGCTAAACTGCTTGCCAACCTGTTTAATTTAGTCCAAACCATGCGACTCAACACACACACACACACAAACATGCGAATGCCACTAAAATTAATTTGAGGCCTATTTGGGGAACTTGTTTTCATTAATTAAGCCTATTGACGTGCGTGTGAAGCGGCTATCAGCTGGGCATGTATTTAAATAGCTTTGCATTTTTCTTCGTTCATTTTTGTTGTTAATTGTTGTTGTTTTGCCGGAACATTTCGCAAATATATGCCATTGTAATTTTAATGAGGCCTATTAGGCTATCTTTGATTACCATTAGCGGCATTTGCTTAAGCAGCATTTTATTTGTATTTAATTTTTGGAAGGTTTTTGTTAGTTTTTAACTCCCAAGAATTATTTAAATTTGTTTATCTTTAAATATTCTGTAAGCGAGCATTTTTAGTTGAAAATAATTTTAAATTCTAAAATTTCTCCTTCTGAGTGTGTTTTTTGTGAACACGAAATAGTCGTTGGGAGCCGGATCTAGAGAATATGGTGGATGCGAAAACAATTCGATTTTCGATTGATGGATTCTTACCTTCGTTTTCACTGACTTCTGACAAGGTGAATTTTTTGTCTTCAAATGCGGCTGTTGTCCTGTGTTTTCGTTCTTCAAACGTTTCAATAACACTATCTAATAGTCGATGTCGATAGTCCTTCCTCTTTCAAGGTAGTCAATAAAAATTATTCCATATGTGTCCCAAAATACAAAAGACATAACTTTGCCAACCTACTGCTGCGTTTTTCCACGCTTTCGAGCGGGTTCACGCGGCGTGTAAAATAATGAAGCCATGTTTTTTCTACTGCCACATATTGATCCAAACCCTCGGGTTTATTACGCTTAAATGTCTACAAACACTGGTCCGAATCATCAACACGTCGTTGTTTTTGGTTAAAAGTATGCTCGCGTGGTGCGGTAACAATTTCTTTTGGTCGTCGACAGAGTTCACTAACTTCGGTGCTCATTTCACCACGTCTAAGCTTGGCTTGTCAATCTATGATGGTTGACTTAATGATCCGACAGCTGTCAAGTTTATACACGCACCTTTTGTAGGTTAGGACTAACTAAAAATCATATTGAATTAGTTCTAGTAGTGCCAGCTTTGAGTCACGCTGTTATACATACATATATATGTTTATAGATATGTCTTTCTGTGCTTAGACCAATTTGTTTAAAGCTTGTACTCCAATTGGCCTAAAGACTAATAACATCAACTAACGAAGGGCTGAGTTTGGATTACATCAAGATAGCAAGTATCAAATTCCGCAAGCACATCAATATTAATCAAAAGATTTTCCCATTCCTGGAAACACTTTCCATAAGCGGCGGCCTAATGACATTTTTGTCTAAATTTTTGGGAAAAAATCAACGGTTAATTGGTCTTACAAAATCGAAATTTGTGAAAACAAATCCTTCGTTCAGGCCCGAGTTTATTATGTATTCTAAAAGCTGTATAAATTTCATTAAAACCTACTGAGCGGTTTTCGAGTTACAGTTGTCACCAGTTCAAAAAACATAGTTTTGAAAAAACGCGTTTTAAGTTTCACACTAGCGCTATGAAGTACCTGAGCTCTCTTTGTTATTTGTCGAATAACTCAAAAACTAATTATCGGATCAACATATTTGACAATCCTA
Source organism: Bactrocera latifrons (assembly GCF_001853355.1). Taxonomy (NCBI): domain Eukaryota; kingdom Metazoa; phylum Arthropoda; class Insecta; order Diptera; family Tephritidae; genus Bactrocera; species Bactrocera latifrons. The sequence goes on along the minus strand of NW_017535852.1, from coordinate 346,455 downwards.
CCAAGTTAGAAAAATACATTTTTTGAACTATCATTTATACGGTGAATTTAATAACAATTTTCAAGTGGTTTTTTGTAATAAAATAAATTTGTAAAAATATTTCGAGTAGTTTTTGAGTTGCAGGCTTCAAAAGTGTAGCCGCTCTGCTCAGTCAGCTCCATCAATTTTCGTTCAAGCACGTATTTCTCGAAACAGAAATTTTCAGATTTGCTAATGGGATTACTTAGAGACAAATAACATCATTCAACATACTCTGTATATAGTTTTTATTTATACAATGATTTATTGATCTGATCAGATATCGAAATTTAGTGGAAAGGAAATGAATAAAATTTTAGGTGCAATAAATTTTTTTTTTAAAACGTCGATTTTTTTTTAATTTATCATTGTACGGACAATGTCGTCGAGAGATCAGTGCTCATTGAACGGATAATGTCTTCTAGAGAAAAATCTTGTTTTAAAGAGAAGCATTGTCTGTATCAGTCGAAGACCACCTTTTTACGTAACTCAAAAATATTTTTCTCCCTTCAAAATGGTTAATGTGTATTCTCACAGTATGAATATATATATTGTTAATAAAAAAACGGAGAGAGTAGTTTTTTTGATTCCCAAATATCCCAGTTTTTATGCTGTCACACTAGGCCCACAATTTTCGAACTTTTCAGTATAATTTTCGGTTTTACTTTTGCTTTTACATTTTAAAACTCAGTCCCATGACGTTTTAGCAAGCATTATATTCCTTAGCACGGAACAAATCACTGAAGACCAGATCCGGGCATTAAGTTGATGACGGAAACAACTCGAATCACAATTTATCTGGTTTTATTAGGGTTTTTTTTTTTATATTTTGAATTTTGACCGATATCTCGCTTCTTCATCGTACAAAAACGCCATGGCTGTTGAAGGATTTTCGTTTTTTAAAATGATCAAAGACTGTTCGGTGCCACCTCTAAAAAAAAATTATAAATAACTCTTGAAAGTAAATGTATTAAAAAGAAAAGCTCGCACTCGTCAAATAATCTTAACAAATTTCAAAAATTTATGTTTTCGAACAGCAAAGTAGAACTTTTAGAAATATTACGACGGGAACGCATCCTTTCAAATAAAAAAACTGCCATTAATTTTTCAAAAACCTTTCTGGAAAATTTCAATTGTTTCGAAAGGTAACAATTTTCAAAAAAGTTATTAGTTTTTGTAAATTTTATATATTTATAATTCTTAAACTTGAAATATAATGACATCAGCGCCAACTGTAAATAAATAATACTCACATACTTTAAGGTTCATATGAAAAAGTTTCTATTTTCAAAATTCTATTTAATTCTATGAAAAATATTATAAAGAGAGATTCGAGGAAAGCTTTTGTAGACTAGTGAGAAAAGGCTTTGTAAATGATATAAAGTAAGAAATTCGTAGTAGGTTGAAACTCAAAAGAAATCAAAGATAAATAAAGACATAACAAGTAAGGAAGGGCTAAGTTCGGGTGTCAGCGAACATTTTATACTCTCGCATGATAAAGTGATAATCGAGATTTCATGCGTGGTTGTGAACTGATTTCACCCATATTTGGTACATGTCATCACGGTGTTAAGAAAATATTATATACCGAATTTCATTGAAATCGGTTGACTACTTCCTGAGATATGGTTTTTGGTCCATAAGTGGGCGACGCCACGCCCATTTACAATTTAAAAAAAAAAAAAACTGAATGCAGCTTCCTTCTGACATTTCTTCCGTAAAATTTAGTGTTTCTGACGTTTTTTGTTAGTCGGTTAACGCACTGTTAGTGATTTTCAACATAACCTTTGTTTGGGAGGTGGGCGTGGTTATTGTCCGACTTCTTCCATTTTTGAACTGTATATGGAGATGCCTAAAAGAAACGACTCTATACAGTTTGGCTCACATAGCTATAGTAGTTTTCGAGATATGTACAAAAAAGTTAGCAAGGGGCGGGGCCATGCCCACTTTTCCAAAAAATTACGTCCAAATATGCCCCTCTCTAGTGCGATCCTTTGTGCCAAATTTCATTTTAATATCTTTATTTACGGCTTAGTTATGACATTTTATAGGTTTTCGGTTTCCGCCATTTTGTGGGCGTGACAGTGGGCCGATTTTGTCCATCTTCGAACTTAACCTTCTTATGGAGCCAAGAAATACGTGTACCAAGTTTCATCATGATATCTCAATTTTTACTCAAGTTACAGCTTGCACGGACGGACGGACGGACAGACAGACATCCGGATTTCAACTCTACTCGTCACCCTGATCACTTTGGTATATATAACCCTATATCTGACTCTTTTAGTTTTAGGACTTACGAAACAAAGATTATGTGAACAAAACTATAATACTCTCTTTAGCAACTTTGTTGCGAGAGTATAAAAAGCAATAAAGGAAAATTAATTTACGGGCGATCTGTGATCTGGAAAACAAAAGGCAGGCGGGTGGATGATTAAGACTTAAAAACGGGGTTTCTCGAACGAAGGTTGGGATTGGGTAGCAGAATTTTTAAAGGCTAAAAATGGATTTTCTCGATCTCCGGCAAAACTACAAGTGTTATAGCAAAAAGTTGTACGGCAATGTCGTAGCCGGTGAAAAGATCTATAAATTTTGTATGCAAACTTTTTTCACATAAGCTCAAATTTGATGTGAAAATTCACATTACCTAGTTTTTGGGGGTTTTTATTTTATTTTTATTTTGTGTAAAAATTTTTTCTTTCATGAATTTTGGGGTAAACTTATCTTCTTATGCAAATATATATAATCTATACTGATCTATAGATTGTTATAGACTTCATAATTGAATGAAAAGTGTTCATAAAGCTGCATACCAGTAAGATCTGTTAACCAACTTATGTTGTTCTTTGCATTCCAGACAATATTTTAACTGTTGATGAACTTTGTTACCCCTTTCCCAGCAAACTAAAATTTAATAAATATTTTTTTAAATGCAACAATATTTATTTACATAATAAAACTGTTATTTTACACCGATATATCTATATAAACATGTATATAGTTATATGGTTCGAGTAAACTTCAAGCGACCCATGCATTAAACGCTCCAACGGAAATTTAAATATGCCTGTGCATACTGTAAAACCGCATAACAATGAACTTTTTGCTGCCATTTTTTTTGCATAAATAAATAATAGCAGATTTACATTACTGTTGCAATTTTATTACCGGCCGCTTTTTGCGACTCACTGCGCCGTAACGGGTTGTGGGCAAAGTGTCAACCGAGTGACAGCGATTTACCAAACTGCGGCTGAAGGGCTTCCTGTCGACTTCAAAGCAAAAAAGCGAAAAAAACGAGCAAAAAAGCGAAAAAAACGACCATAACAGCATTTAAAACAAAGTATTGCAAAAAATAGACATTTGTGCGGGGCAAAAAACCTGACGCTACGTGGCGACACCGCCGGTGACAGACCAGCAGGCAGCAATCCCTCAAATACCGCAAGCAACAAAAAACCTTAAGCTGTTAGTGTTGTTGCTGGGGGCTTAGCCGGGCACAAAGTGTTAACATGACTTCCGTCCAAAAGCCGACAGGCGGCGGTGTCTTATGACCAAGCGGCTGTGATTCTTAAGAAACTGCAGACTAGTTGGAAAAAGACACCGAAAAACCACGGATTAAGCGAATGTGGCACGTGTTTGCTTCGGTGTATGTAAATGTGCGGGCTTGTGTACCTGCGAGATTAAGGAATTTTGTAAAACCACTAAACATTTTAAGCAAAGAAATATGTTATGGTGTAATTATGCTCACAAGTGTATCCATATGCATATGTATATTCATATTTTTATGTATATTTGTATATTCATAAAAGATATTTAAATGCATAAGCTTTGCTGGCTTTAGTCAATTAAATTGTACAAACTCTTTAAGAATTACACAAAAAAGGGCTCTCAAATTGCCAAATTTCTGTGCAAACACACCCTTTAAAGAATTCTTTGGAATTTGTTTGTATACTTGGCAGTTAACATTAACGATTTGAACACGATGACAAGGTATCTCGTAATTTGTTGAATAATTGTGTCGCATGAGGTAAGCTTGTTGAAGCTTCAACAGCTTGTGATCTTTTAACTTAATATATTTCTACAAAACATGTGGAGAATATTATATTTCTCAGCTAAGAGATTCTCGGTTACGAAAGGTGTATGCACGGTTTGTTCCGCACAAATTGACTGAAGACCAAAAATTGCTCAGAATCCAACATTCGAAGGACATCATTGTGACCGATTATTTGACCAAAAATCACATTTTAACCCTTAACCACTCCTCGTATTCTCCTGAAATGGCACCATGCGACTTCTTCCATTTCAGAAAAATGCATTTGCCCATGAAAAGAAAGCCTTATGCAGACGTAGAGGCCATTCAAAAGGCTTGCACCGGCATACTGGCGTCCATACCGAACAACGAGCTAAAACATTTATTCGACATGCCTTTGGACCATGCAAAAAGCTGTATTGAAGCAGAAGGAGATTATTTTGTATAAAATAAATTGATTTTGCCAAAACTGATACCGATCTAGCCTAAAGGGTCACTCGCCCGAAGTTTCTATTTCCTACTCTTTTATTCCGATATAAAATATTTATTTGCAGTCTGTATAAAACGAATGTTGTCTACGGTCTTCGTGTCCACTCTCAGACGTTAAGTCTTACACGATTAAATGCCATAAAATATTGAAAAAATAAAAATAAAATGACAGCTTGACACGAATCACACGTATCTTTCCCAAAAAGGCTATTAAAAAAATTTCCTCTACTTGGATTGGTTACTAGTGTTTCTTAGTCATGGCTTTGTCCAATTGTCAGTTATTCAAAATAAGAATTTCAAAAATTTGTGATTATTTTGACTGCCTAAATTATCAACCTGCTGTTAGTGCATCCCGATATCATCTCGCAAATTTTTCTTACCAAGAAAAATCGTTTTCTTCAAGATCATAGTTCAGACGATGAGCGTAGCCCAGCTCTCTTTTTTTCTCTCTCTCTCTACATTTCCTTACTTTTTGTTGAGCTACCAAAATGGTGCAATTGATCTCATTGCTAAAAAAAGAAAAAAATGTCAGTATACAAACGTCCTTTCCTATATATATTTGCTTATATAATATTAAAGAAATTGTATTATATATTAATGAACGACAAGTATAGAGCATGGGAATATTGAGACATTATATTCTAATAAAACAATCCACAGATGGAACTATATCAGGTTACGGATATCAGCCAAAGGTCTCTTGGGAATTAGGGCTGTAGTGGAAAGTGTGGCCAGGGATAAGCGACTTTATTTGCTCTAGGTGTCAGGCCACAAAGATATCGATATCAGTGAGATGTTGGACGAGATGACCAAGAATGATGCATGGCTGTCATCCCATAATGGTACCGAACTAGACAAGATACTGGCATGTGAGGTTAAAACACGATGAAACGATCTACCGACATGCAAAACTACAAAAGTCATATTCAAAGCGGTAGATCTGAGATACACAAAGTTCCTGCTGTCTCTTGTTGGAAGGGGGCTGTACTAGCATGATTGGAATACTCCTTGGTTACAGTCTAATTATGGCACAAGCTTACGGCAGAGATAATGAGATGTTTAACTCCTCTCTTACTGGAAGTGAGAGAACAATTGTTAAACGTCAAAACCACCTAAACTTTGACAGTTGATCGAGTTCAGGAGGTTTTGACGTTTAACAATTGGAAACGAGCGATGGCAAGATTGAAATCTTAGCGAAGAAATACGTAAGCGGAGAGATTTGTTGCATCGTTCAATACCACTTGTAAAAAATGTAAAACAATGAATATTAAATAAATTTGTGAAATTTAAAGGTATTTGATAAAACGTTTTGTAACTTGAAGCATCATAATATTATTTTCAATGGAAAATGATTAAAAACCTCTAATGATTGAGAGCTAACAAGCTTAAATCTTTTTATTTGATATTCAAAGGTCAGAAGTCAGTTGTTCTAATATACTTTAAAAAGATTGAAATAGTTTCTCCATATAATAAATAACCATTATATAGTAATTTTTATTCGTACTAAATGTTGGTTGTTTTATTTAAAATGCCCAAAAAATAGCTTTTTTTCTGATCTGGCCATAATGGAAAATGTCATAAACGCTAATTTTGAGGCGCTCTCACACTGGAATAAGTTTAACATCCCTTTATTCCTGCTTACGGAACGAAAAAGGCAGATCGAGATGACTGCAGGAAATACCAAAAGCAAGGCACCTGGGAAAATGCAACGTCTTTTATACACAGCCCTGCATTTTCAAGGAAATGCCTCAATTGAGGGCGCAATCGAAGAGGTATCGATAGCACCGTAGAACCGATTGCAATTCTTGTCAAACGCTTGCATGAACCACGTAACCGCACTTCATCTGACTTCGCTAAGGCAAAAAACCGGGTCTATGCGTGGCTTACTAGCCTGCCTCTAAACTAACTTACATATTATATGTATATCGGGTTACGTTTTATAGTACAGCAGTAAACTCCTCAAATTACTTGTCTGGTACCGTAACAGAGTACATCTGTATTTCATTCCATAAAACAATCATTGGTTGGCAACTCAACATCTTAGGCTAAGCACATAGTGAAACAGTCCGCTGTAGCAAATCAATGAAACTGCGAAGCCCAAGAGTTTATAAAGCATGTGCTATGTGATAATATAATATGTTAATATTACTCGTAAATTTGTTGCTGCATTACACTGCACTGCGCTATGTGCCCAGCCTTATGATACTATAAATGTTGCTAAATTAAGCGTACTAGTAGATAGTACATTGTAACCGTTAATTAGTCTTCTACACCACAGAAAGGGGCACTTAAATTCTTTTTTATGACTTGGCCCTCGTGTTTGCTTGTTTGTTTGTTCGTGTGCTTGGCAATAAATACATCAAAGTATTTGCGACGAACTTAATTAGAGTATGACGATGAAGCCAAATTAAGCCACATAACTTGCAGTTAATTACATAAAATACACTCTAGTGCATGCACACATCCACGCATACATACATATAAGTCTATAAATTTGTAGCACATGTGATTACCGTTACTCACAGCCATTTAAATGCATTGAACCGTGCCGTCGGTGAACGTATGTGTGTGTATTTGCATTTGCTTGCATATGACGAAATGAATGGTTGTTTGATGAAATGAATGAATGAATGAGTAAATGCAATCAATCGAGACCGGCGCGTACTTTCACTCAGCTTACAAATTACAGCCTTTCTAATTTGACGAATGTCGGCAGCGTAGTTAAGTAACGCAACAATGAAAAGGAATACACTGTATATGCACTTATAGATAGATAGATGTGCATTAGGGTGGGTTAAAATATATTTTTTTGCTTATTTCTATAAAACTAGGAGTTTCCGATTTATAACGTGAAATGGAATTTATATAAAAAATAGATGTACATTAGGGTGGGTCAAAAAAAAAAAATCGTGTTTTTCGCTGTTTCCTATGAAACTAAAAGTTTCCCGATTTATAATAATTTTCAATCATTCAGTTAAAAAAAAACTTTTGTTTTACAAAAAAATTTTACCGTTAATATTTTTTAAACGGTTGAGTTTACGAAAAAATCGTAACCGACCTTTTTTAAGAGCACTAAATTTGCTAATTAAAACGAAATAATACAAAAATATTAAATTATATTAACTTTTCGATACAAAAAAAAAATTATAAAAATAAAACCGTTAGGCGGAGAAGCTTCCTGTTAAAATTAAGAGTTGAACTTCGAGAGCCTCTCTTAGAGATGTCTGTCAACCAATTTTGAGATTACGAATCCAATTAAAACATTAATTTTTTTGGACCCACCCTAATGCACAAAAAAAATTTCTTTAAAATAATCAAATTTTTGTTGTTTACATCTCTTAAAGGGATAATTTTACGAAAAAATCGTGTTTCTTCATATTTCTAAAGACGGTTTATTCATATAATAAGACAAAAATAGAAAAGCGTTAGTTGAAGGACCATTCAGTTACAATTAAGAGCTCATCTTATAAGTGTCTGTCAACCAATTTTCAGAGTACGAAGCGGAAAAAATATTCAATTTTTTGAACCAACCTAATGTCTATGTACACATGTATACTATATCAAAATATGTGAATATCTTAAATATTTTTAACACAGGTGTAAGTCATTCATATAGTATCTATCACTTATGGTTTTAGTAACTAAGCTAGACAGTAAGACAATCTTATCGCATGCATATCAAATAACCGCACCAATGATTTAATGCAATCGGCCAGACGTAGGTATATTGCTTTGATATAAAAACTCGTATTTTCGTCGTTTTGTACACTTTTACACTAACACACCCACAGAGCGCTCAGTAATGCTTAAATTAAATATTTTATTTCAATTAATCTGCATATGTCCATTAATTTGATTTCTTTATTACTCAACTCCATACTTTGTGGCAGCTCTTGTTTGTTTTATTATCTAGCATATTTAGATTTTTATCAGCCTTTCCGCCCAGCTCTTGTGATAGTGTGCTTTAATACTTCTAAATTAATGATGCTATGTCAGCATTAGTTGGGTGTTTCCTTCTTCTTAGCTTGTGTAGGATTTATTTAATGTCTCATTTTTCCATGCAATAAATTATTTGTGGTAGCAATTTATCGCTTAAGATCACTTTATGTCGAAGCATACAAATTTCGGTCGCAACATTTAAAGAATAAAATCGTCAATAACAGTGACTAAATTCATACAACGAGATTGTCATGGTTAGATATTGTGTTTAAATACAAAAAAAGTCAAAAAGTCTAAGCAAGATTTCAGTTTCCCTTATAAAATGTTTAAGACAATTAGTATGACTAGAAGCACGTCTTATGAAAACAAGAGAAAATGCTAACTTCGGTTGCACCAAAGCTGTAATGACATTTCCGGCTGCTTTTCCTATAGCATAAGAGGACAGAAAAAGGTATTTCGATTTTGATCGGTTAGTATGTATAAAAGCTGAAAAATGTTACGTATCTCGGAAAAAAAGGTTTTCCACACAAGAACATTGATTGTTCGCTTTAAATGGCAGATATACGCTGTGAGCAGCTTCTTGAGAAGAATAGGTCGTATAGCTCGCCTATACTATGTAGCCAGACAGACGGGCATTTCTAAACCTGCTCAGATCATCACGCTGGTCTGCAAATTATTTAATCATTTTATCGCCTTCGAAGTAATCCAGATGTAATACACATATGCCAACGATTTTTCCAGTCCTCGAAACACTTTTCCTAAGCAACTTTTGGCATGGCCCTTAACCGCTTCAGCGATCTTTGTTTTATCTCTTCAATGGACTGAAAAAAAATTACTGTTCCACGGAGCATCAATTTCAGTTTGGGGAACAAGAAGACATCACACGAAGCCAAATCTAGTGAATACGATGGTTGATCTATGGTATTCATTGCGTTTTTGGCTTTAATTTCGGTCTTAATCGTGGCTCGTTATGAAAATATCTTCACATGGTGTAAAATCCATTAATTCTTCTTCCACAATTCCAACCTTTTTCGGTGGAAAGTTCGGTGTCTAAAGCGATCTCTTACCTGTTTTCAGCTTTATCGGTATGAGTGGAGCAAGAACGCGTTTCATACCCAAAATATTCACCAAAATCATTCGGACGCACTCGCGAAAGATGTCAAGTTCTCTTGCCGTCCCTCAAACACTTACCTGATGCTTTTCAAGTACTACATCTTTCACTTTTTAAAGATGTCGACGGTCGTCCAGAACGAGGCTTGTCTTCAACGATGTCTTGACTGCCTCTAGAAGCTTTGTACCACCCGTAGGCTTGGGGGGGCCTTTTCCACTTTTCGCAAAGATTCTGCACATTAAATTTAAGCAGCCGCTGTAAGCAAACTGGGTGACAAAAGGCATCATATCATATCAATTGTAGTAATTAAAGACAGCAAAATACATTTACTTGTAATATCGTTTAGCCGGGGAATTCAATTACAATTCTCAAGCCGTCAATCGTCTCGGGTTTATCTGCGTAGACCATTTCACATGTTCCCCCAAAAATGGTCCGTATCACCAAAAGTTTCCTTCAATAAATTGATTTTCATTGATTGTATGGCATGAAGCGCCGTTTTATTGAAACTAAAGGTCGTCCACATCCGATAATTCAGACACGAAAAAGTCGCGAAACCGATACATGGTTGTCCGAGTTACCAACTCTGCTGGACGATTATGTCGACCGAATATTGGACGCAGCGCTTGGTGCACCGATTCATTATTTCGGTAATAAAATTGCAAGATTGAAACGCCAAATTGAGTATACACCAAATAACAGTTATCAAAAAGACCAGATCCGGCTCATTGAAAACCACACGTCTGAAAAGAACTCTTTCTCCAATTTTTTACTTCTCAAAGCCAAACTGATAGTTTAGTTTCAAAGATATATACAATTGTTTGGGGTTGATTTCAAACAAATATGAGACTGTTATATTTCTACCGAAATCTGCAAACAGATATGTCTGGGGTCATCTTCATCTATAAATTATTAATTTCTTGTAACGAAATATGATATCCGCAAAGTCGGCAGACTTACTTCACATTAGTTTCATGTTAGTCTATAACTAGTTCAAGAAAAGTTCAGTGCACTATACACACACATATATAGAAAATCATATGAAAAATACCAAACATAACCAACTTATCGCGCATTAAAGATAAACACATTGTTGTTAGTGTTGTTGTTGATTTTTATCGCAACTTTATGCAACAGCAATCGAGCGTCGTTAAGTACGTGCAAAATAGCGCTTGATTGCCTATCGCCGACACGAAACGCTCCATTTACCATTAGCTATGGTTAGCCGAGGGTATGTGAAACCGATTCATTGCTTTCAATTAGCGCAATTAGTACCGCTACATATACCTATATATACATATGTATATATGATTTTACTTTGTTCGTGTAAATTTTAGTACCAAGCGAAGTACCGTATTAGCTGCGCAACGTTAAAATGACCGACTGAAAGGGATGTTGTTAGCGAAACGGAAAACCGTTAGGCTGCAACTAATTACAAGCGCTTATTGTTTAGAACTTTTTATTTTATTTTTTGCTATATATTTCGCATTAACTTTTTTATTTATTTTTATT
>NW_017535852.1:252400-335267 GCF_001853355.1 Bactrocera latifrons | reverse complement strand
CATCACCCTTTCATTTGATAGGGCTTGCCACAGCGTAATGCGACTATTCAATCAATTGTGGACAAAAGCGCGTAGAAAAAAGCTAAAAGTGGCGGCGCGTCAGCCCTTTTCAGTGGCGCCCACTCATTTGCCGCGCGCCTAATTGAAAGTGTTAAGCGGCGCGTGATTGTTGCAGTGGCGGCGTGGTCAGATCATCGACCATATGTGCTCGATTTTGCATTGAAATGTATAAATTAAACGTATTTACAATTGTGTTTTTGCTATTATTTCATATGTTCTCACACATACACATAGGTATTTGTAGTAATTTTATGGTTTTACAACATTTGTTGTTGGCTTTTTTGTGTAAATTTGTTTCGTTCGGCTTTTGTACTTCACGCTTGATTCGCTCATGTCCATTGCGAAACGATCGCTCATTACGTTCAATGAACTGCTGATGCCTGCGGAAGTTGAAGTTTGCTGTTTTCAAAACTTTTTTCCTTTGTTATTGTAATTTTTTTCTTATGTTTGGTTGTTGTATTTTTTTATTTTCATATTTGTATTTTTTTCTTATGTTGTTGTATTTTTTGTTGTTGTTGTACTTGTACTTGTTTTTTGGTAATTTGTGTGTGTCTATAAATCATCATGCGTACAGACGCAATTACATATTATTTATTTAATGTTTGTTGTTTTTGCGCGTTTTATTTTATTTTTTTATTTTTTTTTGTTGGAGTCTGCGTTGAAGTGATTTAATGCCTACATGGCTTAAAAAGCTTTGTCTAATACACTTTTTCCTTTTTTTGGTTATTTGAACTTTGCAAACCGCGTTTACTCTGTTACTCAGACGGCACTGAGGCTAAAAAAGAAAAATTAAATAATTTTGTTGTTGTTTTCTTATTTTTGGATATTGCGCGCTGAAAACGGAAATGAGCTAAGTGGGTGTAACATAAGTTTTAACTCTAAAATTGCCATTTGTGCTGGTTTACCGTTGTAATTAAGCCTTTTAGTGTTGTTTAACAACCGTACAACTTCATTTATTGGCGCTATGCAAGTTTTCAGTTTTTTTTTTTTTTTTTTTAATTTTCTCTTAATGAAAAATAAAATTACAATAAGTTATACAAATATATACAAAGGGTGATTCTTTTCGAAGTTCTCTGCCTTTTTTAAGAAAAAAACACAGAAACTTAAAATTTAATGGCAAATGTTTATAATCATTTGAAAGAATTTATTTTTTGAAAATTATGTCTTTCAAATGTTGGCAGTGGCTACATCATCCGTTGAGTCCAATTTCCGATGACTCGTTCGAGCATTTCTACTAGTAAGTGGCGAATGACATGAGTGATGTTTTGCTCCAAAACCTGAATACAAGCGGGGTTTACCGCATGGACTTCAGACTGTACATATTTTCACAGGAAAATGTCTAACAGTGCGATAGCACACGATCTGGGTGGCCAATCGACTAGCACAAACACGAAATTATCTGCTCTTTGAATTGTTCTCTCAATAAATCCACCCATTGATGCGATGTTCTCTGCCGCCGTCTTTTTGAAACCAAATATCACACCAATGATTCCACCGGCCACAAACCCCAACAAATCGTTGCTTTTTCTGGATGAAATTTCTGCTCTTGAATCTCTTCAAGTTGTTTTTCGTCCCAAATGCGCCAGTTTTGCTTGTTTACATATCCTTTGAGCCAGAACTTCCACAACATGTCAGTCCGAGTTGCTACGAACGGCGCGAGTTTCCACGGTCTTCGTGTACAATTTAGCTATGATGACTGCTATATTTTCTTCACTGGTAGCTGGTATATTGGTTGAATATTATCCAATAATGATTTCTGGGTCTCAAGATGGATGATGGCCATCTCCTATTGGCCAAAGTTGCAGATTACATATTAATACAAGTCACGAGTATGGCCAAACTGTATGAACAGCTGGTATAGCTTGTTTGATTCGCAACTCTCTAACGCTTGGTGAATCGAATTTGCTATTATTTCTAAACATACTTTCATAGCCATATTTGTTTTTGTTTTCGCTTTTCTCTTCTTCGATAATAATAGCAACTGATTCATCAAACATTTGGCGCTGCCAATTGACGCATAAAATCATCGTCAAGGCTTTCATTGTCATTTAATTATATCTTTAATTTAGCATTTTTCAGGCTGTCAACTGTAATTTGTGTTGGCCTGTTGCATGCCACGGCGCAGCAAGCGCACACTCACCAAGACTGCCAGCCAATGCAAATCTAATGCGCCGATTAGCAACACTGCCACAGCCACATGAATCACACGCGCATGCATTCACACATATATATATATATATGTGTTTGTATGTTTGAATCTGCTGCATAAATTTCTAACAACCAGCAAATAGCGTACAATATGCCTCACCACTTAGCACCTAAGCCACATCGATGATATCAGCCACGGAGCAGCAACTTACCCTTTGCCCCACCGCATGCCAGTCGTGCCAGTGTCAGTGCAAGCGAGCCTCAACGGCGGCAATTGAATTGCAAAGTGCAAAAGAGCAGCGACATTGACGGCCCGTTTCTACTGCATGCTGCTCCTCGCTTGTGATAGCTTCTTTGTGGCGCAAGTGCCGCCACTCTGCCGCTGCCTCAGTTCCTGCCGCCGCTCGGGCTCGCCTTTGCGTGGCGTGTTGTTGTCGTGTGCAGCTATGCGTAATTTCTGTTGCTGCTTTTAGCTTTCAATTGGCGCTTTCTTAGCGTTTAACTTATTTTTGTTGTTGTTGGTTGTCAGGCTGTTTTATTCATTTATTCCACGTGCTTGTGATTTTTATGCTAATTTGTTGCGCGCGCATTAAACCATAGTAAATTACAATTACATATAAGCGCAATCACACACACACACACACACACACGTATGCACGTACTAACGCTAATAATAGTGTGTGTGAGTTTAATGCGAAAATAAATTGATTAGTAAGCCAGGCCACAATTTGTGGTCGTCTGCTCGCTTCTATGCATACATAGGTGCATCTGTGTGTGTGCGTGGCTTTCGGCACAAAGTTCATCGATTTCTCGCCTTTAACTAAGTAGTTTAATTTGCAATCAGTTAGCTGAGGTTATTTCTTTTATGCAAATGCGTTCGTTACTCATTGCCGGCACGTTTAATCGCATTACTCAACTATACATACACACAAGCACACATACATACGCGCTTACATTTTCCACTCCATTAAATTTGCAACAATGAAATTATCATAGTAAATGCTAAATTAATTAAATAAATTATATTATGAAGCTCGGCACGCAAACTTCATTTATCTTTGGCGGTTAGTTAGTTGTTGTTATTGTAATTGGTGTCAAAAGCCATTATACGATAAACAATATTTTTGTTGAGGTGACAGCATTTGGCGGGATTAAGTTCATAAACAGTGCATTAACTTCGGCCGAAGTTATATAAAAGAGAATCCCCCTCACAGTTGCCTTTTTATAGCAATTGCAAAGGATTTTCCATTTTGATGTTCGCTACTTTTTTAAAGAAAACCCACAGAAATTTCAAATTTAATGGCGAATATTCACTATCATTCGAAAGAACATTCTTTGGCATTAATTTTTTGGAGATTATCTCTTTCAAATGTCGGACGTGGCCATGTCTCAGATAGTCCATTCGTTGAGTTCAATTTACGATGACTCGTTCGAGCATTTCGACTGGTAACTGGCGAATGACACGCCTGATGTTTAGCTCCAAGGCCTGAATCAAAACGTGATTGGCCGGATAGACTTTAGACTTTACATATCCCCACAGTAAAAAGTCTAACGGTGTGATATTGATCTCTTCAAGTTGCTCTTCGTCTCAAATGCGGCAATTGTGTTTGTTTACGTACCCATTGAGCCTGAAATGGGCCTCATTGCTGCATAAAATTTGGCTCGAGAACGTCAGTTATTCTTGGAACTTTTCAAGAGCGCATAGAAAGAATTTTCGTAAAAAATCTGAACGATTTATAAACGTTCTTCGGGTGTAAGTCTTTTCATGATAAAATACCAACCAATACTGAACAAAAAATAAAATGACAGCTTGAGGCGATTAAAAAAAGTACTTCCACTTTGATCACCCGTTATATGTGCAACTCAAACCGAAAAGATTACAGGCCAACCGCGTGAAGTACCTTGTTGAAATAAGGATCCTTCAAGTTGAATTAAGGTTGCATATTGAGGATTCAAAATCTTTATCTTAATTTTGGTCAGTTTGTATGGTAACTCGAATAAACTACCGCCAACAAGCCCAATTTTCTACCACTTTTGCAGTAATTGCGGCCGTATTATCTTCCAAAACGTTGCTCGTCTCCGGTGTATCTTCGCGCCTAGCGATTTTACATAACTCTACAAATAGTAACTCAGTGTTACGTAGGATCTAATACGTCGAGATAATGCGCCTACGAAAAGTGTCCTTCAATAAATGTAAACCTGTAGCGCTCTCTTGTTGGATATAAAAGCCGTCCACATTAACATTTTCTAATTGAAGCAAAAAAAAAAAAAAAGACATTAATCATGACCCTACAAGGTTTCTCAATGATTGCAACTTTATGACCGGCTTTATTTTTGAAAAAATATGTAACATTGATTTCCTTTGCCTATAAAAACACAGCAAACAATGACTTTTTGAGGATGTAACGGTGTCTCCGCAATGACTCTTTGATTATGATTACTCCAAGTCTTAAACCAAATTTTAGCTTCATTGCTGAAAAAAATTTTCTTGTGAAAATCGTTACGGTGGCCATTTCGTTTTGGGTCCTTACACCGAACGTGCGGTCTGCTTGATAATTGTTCAGATTCAATTCTTATGCGAGTCAGATTTTATAATATCTTTCCGCTTTGGGCACAACTCAAATTATTACGCGGGTTGGCGGATGGACTCGATTCAGGTCTTCTTCGATACTCGCAATGCCTAAAACTCATCTGCATTTATTGGTTCGACTTCGACGATTTGAAGCGATCGTAGATTGAGTTGCGTCACTATTTTTCATTTCCTTTTGCTTTATACTTTCAAATAATCGATAAACCTTACTTCAAGATGAAGGAGCAAGTTTTCCGTGATTTAAAACAACGCAGTACTAGGATCTCGTACAGATCACTATGATCGTAGTACAGATTTCTAACTTATCCGACTATTTTTTGTTCTCGAAAAAAAAAAGATGGCAACTTTGCTCATTAGCAATAGCTGCGTTTACTAAAGCCGCTTAACAAAATTTGCTTTAAGAAATCAGGTTCATTGACTGTGTGATCGTATACAAGCAATCTCAGTATTACCTAAAATTATATTTTTTATACCCTGAAGTATATTAAGTTTGACGCTCAGTTTTTGAGATATCGCTCTGAAATTTCGCACACGTCCTTTTTTCTCCAAGAATAGAGTTGGCATAAATGGATATTTCTAATAAAAAAAAAAAGATTTGCACCAAGATAAGTAAGATCGATTGTGCTATTTTCTCAGTTATAGTGACTCACATAGCCTCAGCATATTAATTAATTCGATTAAAATAATGGGTGCCATGGAAGGGATATGAAATCCTGGGCTTTGAATCTGCGTCTGCAGACTGCTGCGCACTCTATTAAGAGATGACCGGAACTTTCCGGCTCCTTGGATTGAATTACTATCTAAGGCAACATTATTTCTGAATGACATTCTACAGTCGGTACAACCGAAGTTAACGTTGTTCTTTATTCTTCTAAACTTATTTTTATGTTCAGAGGTTCATATTAAAAACAAAAAACCATTCAGATAAACCAAACACATTCTTAAGTGACCTGTTAAGGGTTAAATTAGAGTCAATTAGAAAACAGTAAACAACCCACAGTTAATGGCAACTGTGAGTACTGGCAAGCGGCACATTATAAACTCAAGCATTTCGAAACAACTGCCATACATCTCAATAGGCGAAGTAAGTGGATTGAGGCAATAATCTAGTAACCTCATAACAAACAACACATTAATGCGTAAAATAACAAAAACAAACAGCAACTTGTAACTGCAGCAATATAAACAAAGCGAGTGCCAAGCCATTATTGCCACAGCAACTCCAGCTAACTGTTTCTGGCTGCCAGCACACAAAAGCCCCGATCCGCGGTAAGCACTTTTTACGAGCGTAAACACGTCTATTGACAGCAGTAGTAAGCGCAAAGCTAACAATCACGAGCAGCTGCAAGTCAAAGAGGCTGAAGGTTTACCGGAAAATTGTACAAAAAGCATCGAAAAACCACACAAATATGCAAAGTAAATAGTAAACAGTTATTTTTTAATATTTCCAATCGTTTTTTTGTTTTTTCCAACTAAATGCCCACTTACTGTCGACTTGCAAGCGAGCACCGCGCTGAGCAAAAGTCAAATAACAGCGGTTGGTAACACTCACATGTGTGTAAATAAATGTTGTGGCATGTAGCAAGTTACCGTTTTGGGTGCAAAAAATGTATTTAACGAGAATAAGCCACAAGCGCATAAACAGTTATTGGCATGCACGAGGATTGTCGGGAAGTTAGCGCAGTTAGACAAGTTTGCAAAACAATTCTTGTGTAAACTGATTTCATATTTATCATCTCTCATAAAAATATTGCAGCGTAGTTCCAAATTGGTTATAATAATCCAGTATTTTGAGAAAAATAGTATAGGTGATTAAGAAAGGTTTCCTTGTTCTTTAGTATGGCTGCTACCTTGGCCTACGAACCTGTCAAAGAATATTGACGTTCAAAGCGATTCACTTACTCTAAGACAGACGCCAGCTGTATCCGTAACTATCATGTGAGCTCGCTATGGCCTCTCTCTGAGAAGGATTGTGATATGTGATATATTTTTCCTTCGGCACTCACCATAGACTTTCCCGACTTGGGAGGCCTTGCCAGTAGCTAAGCTACTGCTGGTGGCGCTCTCAGGATTATTGTATTTACGAAGCACCCTCATCACGACTAGATGATAATCTTCAAGGAGTTCACACTCCTCAAAATCCACCTTCAAACTCCTCAAAAATACCCATAATAAACGAAAGCTCCCATTTTTTCTGACCGATGTATTTCCGGCTTAACCATTTAACTTAAAATCACATTTAGTTGTATTACTTGTTATGCAGTGCAGGTTACTTCAAGGATTTCGAAACCGGAGACCGCAGTTCAAAGAAAACGAAGGCTGAGAAAGAGACCAAAGCACGAAAAATCCCTTTTCGTATTTCTTTCAAATTATTTTTCCAATAACAAAAAATTTATTTTGAGAGAATGCAAAAATATTCTAAAATGTCTCTCGTTTACCATAATCAAGCCACTCTAGTCGATTTGAAGCGATCGTAAATTGAGTTTCGTCACTATTTTTCATTTCCTTTTGCTTTATACTTTCAAATAATCGATAAACCTTACTTCAAGATGAAGGAGCAAGTTTTCCGTGTTTTAAAACAATGCAGTACTAGCATCTCGTTCAGATCACTATGATCGTAGTACAGATTCCTAACTTATCCTACTATTTTTTATTTTTTGTACTCGAAAAGAACTCATAGTACTGTGGAGGAATTTTTGGAAAAAGTACTCTTTTTGAAGCTCTCAAACAGTCAGAAAATACATCTAGGTTTAATGGAGACTTTTTCGAATCTCTGGAAAAAAAGTGTTTTTTTTTTTCGAAACTTTTAAAAAAATTAGAAAACGCTGTAATGGACTTAATGAAGATTGACTCGAGTAATACATTGTTTATCTGCCACAAAAATATATTTCAACCAAAAATCCGTTATGTACTATATATGTAAAGTTACCCTCGTAAAAGTGTATTTTCCATGTCCAAACAGCACTTATCCCCAAATACATGCATTGTATGGTGATTATTTGAGTGTTTGGACAATTGCTCGCTTTTGATTTGCGATTTCCAAGTAGAAAAAATGCAAAGCAGCCCCAACAGAAATCAATAAACAGGACTTGGTCGCATAGCAGTTAAAATATTTGCTTTCTAGTTGTTGTTGTTGTTTTTGCAAGACAAAATCTCTGTCAAAGTAGCGAGCAAACTATGGATGTAGCAGGCACATACAAATATACACACTAGAACGGGTTGATTTACAGGAAGCCAAAAAGACGGATAATAAGCGAACTACCTCTCACTTGTTTTCTATAAAGTATGTGGGAAATGTTGTACCGATCATTCTGAACAACTTTGACTCAGAGACTACGGATCTAAAACCGAGCCAACGCTTTTAAAGCGAAGTTTTTAGGGATTCTAAAAATTTGTTCGTCAATTTTTGAGTTATCCGAATGAAATTTACTAAGTAGGTGCTTTTTGATATTCTATTGAGTATTCGTCGGAATCGATCAGATCGGACCACCATATCACATATCCCCTGTACAATCGATTTTTCAGGATTTTTAACCTTGGCCTTATACATAAATCGCTGGATCGAAACCGGTTTAGACCCTTAGTCTCTTAGGTAAAGCTGTTCAAAAGATTACCCAGAACATTTCCCGCGTACGCGATTTTATTGAAAACAAGTAAGGAAGGGCTAAGTTCGGGTGTCACCGAACATTTTATACTCTCGCATAATAAAGTGATAATCGAGATTTCATTATCCGTCATTTACATATTTTTTTATTTTGCTGTAAATTAATTAGATTAGATCAATTTGTGTACTTTGAGTATTGAATTGCATTTTCATTTATTTTAATTGCATTGAAAAGTTATAGTCCGATCACGACAATTTTTCCACAAGGGATACCTCAGCTCAAATACCGTATTTGTGTAARGTTTTATTCCGCTATCRTCATTGGTTCCTAATGTATATATTATACAGAGAAGGCATCAGATGGAATTCAAAATAGCGTTATATTGGAAGAAGGCGTAGTTGTGAACCGATTTCACCTATATTTCGTACATGTCAGGAGGGTGTTAAGAAAATATTATATACCGAATTTCATTGAAATCGGTTGAGTACGTCCTGAGATATGGTTTTTGGTCCATAAATATGCGACGCCACGCCCATTTTCAATTTTTAAAAAATGCCTGGATGCAACTCCTTCTGGCATTTCTTCCGTAAAATTTGGTGTTCTGGCGTTGGTGTTAGTCGGTTAACGCACTTTTAGTGATTTTCAACATAACCTTTGTATGTTAGGTGGGCGTGGTTATTATTCGATTTCTTCCATTTTTGAACTGTATATGGAAATGCCTAAAAGAAACGACTCTATACAGTTTGGTTAACATAGCTATAGTAGTTTTCGATATATGTACAAAAAAGTTAGTAGGGGGCGGGGCCACGCCTACTTTTCCAAAAAAAATTACGTCCAAAAATGCCCCTCCCTAATGCGATCCTTTGTGCCAAATTCCATTTTAATATCTTTATTTATGGCTTAGTTATGACACTTTATATGTTTTCGGTTTCCGCCATTTTGTGGGCGTGGGCCGATTTTGCCCATCTTCGAACTTAACCTTCTTATGGAGCCAAGAAATACGTGTACCATCATCATCATGATATCTCAATTTTTACTCAAGTTACAGCTTGCACGGACGGACAGACAGACAGACATCCGGATTTCAACTCTACTCGTCACCCTGATAACTTTGGTATTTATAATCCTATATCTGACTCTCTTAGTTTTAGGATTTACAAACAACCGTTATGTGAACAAAACTATAATACTCTCTTTAGCAACTTTGTTGCGAGAGTATAAAAATCGGCCCGCTCTAATACTTACACATGTGCGCATTGAATTTCGACTCGCAAATTAGCCCACTCACGTGACCGACCGTCCGGCATACGAGAAGTGCAGATGGAAAAACAAAAAACAAAACAATATTCAAAATTGTTGCAGCTTGTGGCAGCCCCCATGCAGTGTAAGTATATACCAGTTGAGCCTTCATTGCAGCCAGCAACTGGCCGCTGGTGATGGTTATTGCCAACAACAATGCGTTGTCTGCATACCATTGGCAGTCACTGCTGTGCTGTTAACTCGTAAATTCAATTAACAATTACCAAACTTCACCTCGATTGTGATTTAATTAACTCGTTGTTTTATAAAGTTAAACTGCTGTTGTTGTTTTAGTATTCTTTATTTCGACTATGTGGTTTTAACATTTGACTTTTGGTACTTTACGATTTGAGCTTTCTGTCCACAGTTCAAAGATGTATACTCATTGAACTCGAAGTTTAGGGGTGACATGTGATAATGGATGATTTGAAGGCACAAATTTCAATAATTGTTGAACGGATTTAGTTTTAATAGTGGTATATCACATATCCATAGTAGTTTAAGATATATTCAAGTAATCACTTGATGCCGACTCCAATCTATAAACTAGATGCTTAAGAACAAACCGAGCTCTCGGAGTTTCTGCGGTTCACTATCGTTGTGTTTGGCTTGGCGTTTTTCTGCTGGAACACAATTTTTTTACTATTGGTCAAAGCTGTCCAATTCTTCACAGTCCAGGTCCGATTAAAGATTATGACCGTAAGATAGCAGCGTAGAGTAGATGATTAACTGACAGTCCTTCCAAACATGTAGCAAACCATTTCTAACTGTCAATGCTGACTTGAACACATTCGGGTGAAAATTGGCGATTGTGCAACAGGCTGCTCTCACGAGTAAATGTGGTGAACTTTGAATCAAGCCATAATGTGTATCGTCGCGAAAGAACTCCTTAAATTCAGAGAATCTGAGTATCAAATTGTTTAGATTACCTGATCACCGAGTTTAGCGTTGTTTTTCTGCTCACATACCTTCGAGGACATGGCGGGGTAGGACTTGCAAGAGAAAGGCGGTGCGGAGTACACTGTCGGGAATTTTTGCAGCGTCATCCAAGGGTAGGTGAACGCGATAAATGTTGCAGTAGATATACCGAACCGGAGGGCATCCTCCTTCAAAGTTATGACTATCCACTCCATTCACCAGGATTATTCAAAGGATATCTAGAGTTATTTCATGATTAGATTGGTGTTAGTGCCTATCCATAGAGATATTACAGGAAACTGTAACGCTGATGAGCTTGCTAGAATAGATATTCCAATCTCAATAACTGCGAAATGGGAGTGGGTAGGAGCTCCATAGTGTTCTTCTGGTTGACTACTGGAGCAGTTGGGCATTTGCAAGTTCCTTCTAGTCTATTGAATTCTTCGTTCTCAGTAAGGTCCAATTAGATTGAACATCTTACCGAGTCGGATAAAATCATCTCAGCACATCTCCGAATCTCCCGCAGTTGCCATACCAAGAAAAATGGTTTCGACTTTGATATGATTTTTTCAGCTGGAAACTAATATTGAGTAGTAGGGAATGTCTTATTTTCTGACATCAGCAATTAATCCAAAACATTTTTTTGCCTTAAAGCTTACAATGGGTCAGTGTCTTTAGTAAATTAAAAATATTTAATATTTCTTGACGGGATATGAAATTTAACTCGGTTTTTATTATAGTTTTATTATAGCAGGGCGGGGCTGCTGAGGGGCTTGTAGAACTTGGTCTTTGTCCGTTGAAAGAGGACTTTACTTCTCAATTGCCTACTCAGTCCGAAGTATCATTTGTTGGCATGAGTTATTCTGCGTTGGATTTCGAGACTCACGTTGTTCTTGGCGTTAGTACTGGTTCCAAGATATACGAAACTACCTACGAATTCGAAGTTATTACTGTCAAAATTGACGTGGGAGCCAAATCGCGAATGCCACGACTGATTGTTTGATGACAGGAAGTATTTCGTCTTGCCCTCGTTAACTCCAAGAACCATTTGCTTCGCTTATTTATCCAACGCACGTTAAGGAATCGCCTTGTCTGAAACCCCGTTTGGTACCGAACGGCGCGAAGAAGTCCTTCTCGATATTGATGGTGCTTTTGGTATTGCTCCACGTCAGTTTACACGACTGTATTAGTTTTTAAATACCCAATTCAGACAGCAGCTAATTTTCATACTGTCAAAAGCTTTAAAATCGACCAATGTGTTTGTCGATCCAAGATTTGGCGTGTGGTGCATATCTGGTCAGTTGTTGATTTTCCAGGTCTCAATCACACTGATAAGGTCCAATCAGCTAATTGACGCTCGATAGAACCTTATATGCGATGTTGAGGATGCTTATCCTACGGTAGCTGCCGCAGATTGTGGGGTCTTTCTTTTTGTGGATTATATAGATTTATACTACAATCCTAAGGCATGCGTTTGTCCATATTATACAAAGAAGTTGATACATGCTCCATATCAGTTCTTCGCCGCCGTATTTAAATAGTTCCGTTGGCAAGCCATGTAAAATCACACTTTTATTTCCTGAATAATATTTTTTTAAAGAAAGAAAATTGCAAATGCCAGTTGAGTACCAATAAATTTCAAATAAATATTTGAAGCAACTAGCTAAGGTAATTAAAAGGCTCATTATAGAATAACTCAAATGAAAGTTAGCATTTATGTCATTTAGTTATGGCTTTTGGTGTTTACTAATAATTAGCAAAGAAAACTACTCCAAAAGACTCACACGCTGCATTTTCACTTTCACCGCAGACAATTTATTATTGTTTGGTTGATGAAATACATTTGCATAGCAGCTCCGAAATCGTGAGAAGATTAGAAACAGAAAGTTTAAATCACACGAGAATGTCAATACATAAATTAAAATGATTGTAATAAAAACCGAGAGTGGTACAAATAGAGGTAGTAGTGGTCCAACTTATGGCAATGCATAAATTAAATTAATTGTAATAAAAAAAGAAAACTGGTCGAAATAGAGTTGTTAATGGCGCAACTGCGGGTAGTACTGGTCCAAATTGATGTAGTACGGCATATTTGTAGGAGATTAGCCTTCAAAACCTGGTTTCAATGGCACGAAATTATGAAAAATATTTCAAAAATAGGAGCAATGCATTTGTAAATCTAATACTTTCTTGGACCACTTAGGAACTGGTTTGTAAACTAGTTGCTTAGGTAATATTTTTTCAAAATTTTCAACACTAATGCCCAAAAATGTATAACGCACATGCATACCACATTGTTGTTGACTCACAAAAACAAAGGGTCGTACTTTTCATTCATTAAAATTTTCTTAGCGTTTTTTTTTCTGTAAATACAAGCATTTATATATCAACCCACATATGTTTATATATGTAAATAATGCGTTGGCGATCCAGTCCTCATAAATCCGCAGGAAAATCGAAAAGCGAAATAAAAAAATTTCAAAAAAATAAAACCAAAGCGAAAAAGCATTTACAAATACAAATAAATTATTGACTTTACGACTTGTTTTGATTTTCGCTTTTTTTGAGTTTTTTTGTTTCTTACCAAAATCAACAAGTAAAGTTGCAAAACCAACAAACACTAAAATTGACTGACAGACAGACAGACAAACTAAGAAAAGTATATATAGACAAGCGGATGAACGCACAGTCATGCATACTTACATATGTAAATTCAGACAAACATATACATATATATACGTGCACATATACACATACATATAAATAGATGTATATGCAGTGCATGCCAGTCTTTTTTTCGCTAACCAGCTATTTGTCTGTCGCAGCACAAGCCACCGCTTCCACTGGTCGTTGTCTCTTGCCACACTATGTTGCATTCAGCAGCTTATTTGCTGTGCATATAGCCAGGCGAGCACAAAAAAAAACATAAATACAATATATGTATGTATGTAAGCTCATAAGTTGGCCGCAGGCAGCCGCAGCAATGCAGTGCCAGAACAGCCAACTTCATTCATTCGTTCCGAAGCCAAGCCAGACTTAATGGCTGCTTGACTGACTGCAGTGCGGCTGCCGCTTTGGCACATATGGGACTCGAATGTGAGCTTAACATTTATACATAAGTATGTATGTATGTACATATACATTTATACAATGTTGCAGTTTACTTAAGCATATTGGCTCACGCGTACAGTTTTGTCGAAAATAAAAGCAACCAACAAATTTTAAACAAAAAATTAAAAATAAAATAAAATATTATATTCGTTTAAGTATGGAATGTACTACTAATTATCTCCAACCAAGAACTGCCAACTCGGTAGAATTCCACAAATTGAATGTTTTGTGGAACAACGTTTCAAAATTTCTCCATCAGCTGACAAGCAGAGCTCACTGAAAGCCCTTATTAGTAATAGTGTGTTCATCTAGATAGTGTAAGCTTGAACTTTGACCTCAATTTTTGATATAGCAATCTGAAATTTCGTCGATCTTATAATCTTCCAATGAATTTTCCAGATCGGATCACTATAGCATATAGCTGCCATACAAACTGATCCAACAAAATCAAGTTCTTGTATAGAAAACCTTTTTATTTGACAATATATCTTCATGGAATTTAACGTGCATTACTTTCTAAGCCAACGCTATTATACCTGAAGAAATTTTTCAGATCGGATCTGTATAGCATATAGCTGCCATACAAACTAAACGGTCAGAAGCAAATTTTTGCCTGAAAACTTATTTATTTGTGAATGAAATTTTACCCTCGTTGCAATCATTTTTCTCCTTATAAAACTATTTCCAAAAACTAATATTTTTATGAGAATTCTAAACTCTTTCTACTTTATCGCACGCTCAGTGAATATTTTACTGATACGCCCTGCCTAACAAGGATGAGTATAATTTAAACAAAATGAAAAAAATGGCGAAAAACTCATTATTTTGCTAGAAAATCCTTTCATTAAATTTAGTTAGTTAAATATATTACTTTATTACTAATATATTTTCAAATTATTTACGAATAAAAATACTCAATTTCAATTTAAAAAATTGTTTAAGGTTATGCTCGCTTTAATTAAATTTACTAATGAAAACAAAATGAAAATTTTCAAGAAAACGGGCAATAAATTCTGCACTTACATAGGTATTAAGTCTAAAAAATCGCCTTGCAAAGAAGTCATTTGGGACCGGTACTAATTAAAGTTATGCTTTAAAAAAATTCATTTTTGTTTTTTATTATTTAATATAACTTTTTTTTTCATAATTTCAAAATGAAATTAAAAACTCTCCACTTTTTTCATATAAAATTATAAGCCATTAGTAAACTCACTTCTCACCAACACTGTAAACAGTGTGGCCATATTTATATATATATATATACATAAGTGCACATGTCACATGTCTTATAGACACTATTAGCGCGGCTACTTGTCTAAGTAAAAGAAAAGGAAGAACTAACAACTAGTTGCAGTCGCCAACCACTTTACGAACCTCATACTTGCTATTGTTGTTCCTGTATACTCGTATTAAAAGCCATTTTTTTTTTTTTTTTTTTTTTTTTTTTTTTTTTTTTTTTTTTTTTTTTTTTTTTTTTTTTTTTTTTTTTTTTTTTTTTTTTTGTGATTGTGTGCATATATACAACAAATTTTATTTTTTGTTGCACTCTTATATATACATACATACATATATACATTTTATTGTCGCCGTCATCTTTCAGCGCATAAGTCAACACTGCACCAAAACGCTTATGAATGAAATTTTTCACTTCGCACAAAATCGATTGACAGACGAAAACAGGGAAAACGAGTTTCGGTTTCGTTGTGTTAAAAAAATGTTGAAAAAGTTAAGTGTTAATCGCTAAAGAATACAATAAAAGCAAAATAAACCAAAAGCAGACAAGACACGCGAAGTTGGGTGACTGTAGGCGATGCACGTTGTTGTTAGAATTGACAAAGAAAAAGCAAAAGCAACAAATAAAATACTATAATAACTTTCTTGTAGTGTATTACACATACAGACTTACCAAATTTATTAAATTACCTTTTTCGATTTTTTTTTTTGCGGTAAATATTAGGTATCTTAAATCGATTGCAAGATTATCGATTTTTTGTTTAATTCTATCTTAAGTATTACGAAATCCATATTTGGCACTCCCAACTGTTTTGCATATTTAATTTCATATTATAGAGGTTTAATTATGCAAAGATTAATTTAGAATTGACTTTTTCATCCAGCGAATGGCTATTCATTTTTGGTCGTCAGTATTAGCTCATTCGCGTTTCGTATGTTGTTTTGTTTTTGCTTTGAATTTCAAGGACAGCTTCATTATATTGCCTATTGTGTTACGAAATATCGATTGATTGTTGAAATGTTTTTTTTATACATTAAGGAAATCAAAAAAAATTTGCGTTCTTGAGTCACAAGTATGCAAAAATTTAATGTCAGTATCTATTTTTGTGCTTTATATCGATTCAAAACTTTGTTTTCCAGAGTCTCAAGATGAGTGATTTTGTTGCGAATGGCGCGCGAATGACATTATTTACAGAACATGAATTTTCCTAATGAAGTTCAACGATTTTTAAACGTTGTTCAGACATTGGTATTTCCATAATGAATATTGGACAAAAATGGCACGACAGCTTGATGCAACTCACGTGTGATATTTCAAAAAGCGGCTGTTGAAAAAGTACCTTTACTTAAATCAGCCGTTAGAACTCAGTGGTTTCCACAAATACAGAAATCTATCTGACATCAATTACAGTTTCATTTCCTATACTAACACAGTTTAATCAACTCTACGTTCTGAAGCTCTGATTCTCATTCTTAACTAACTAAGAAAAGAGTTTCCTTTTCTAACAACTTTTCGCCCTCAGAGAGCAGTGCTATTACATTTTAGCTGAGCTGCGTATGTACCATACGTGACTCTTCTGATATCAATTGGTAGTAATACCAATGTTGATTTGGATTTGGAAAATAGTGAAGGGAATATCGCTATAAAACTGTTTGGTTCTTAACCCTTTTTTTTTTTTTTTTGATTCGGGAGCTTATTTAGTCGTATTTTCCAGTCAAAGAATAATTACTGTGAAGATTGCTATCTTACGTTGGAAAATCGGACACATTAAAGGTCCAAGAAAGGTAGATTTCGAAATCATTTCTCACTTTAAGTATATTCATGATAACGTGGATCACCGCGTCGCGGTGCCGCAGTTAGCTTTTTCGCAAATGGGTCTGGGGGAAAATTGAAAGAAGAGTCTTCTGGCTCAAGCTCTCAATCAACACTGTTTTCAGACGAACAGACCATTCTATTGTCTTTCAAGCTGAAATGAAATTATTTTCGAGAAGTATGCATTCATTTCGATAGCAGAACAGTCATACTGACTTTAACTAGCTGACAGCTTAGCTGTAAAACTTGTCTGGCTGACAATAAATCTGATGAGTAGGCAAGAAACCCATACCAGGGGTTCCTCTGTTTTCGTGCATTCGGCTGCATCCATAGGCCTCGCGCGACCACAAAAAGGCTGCATTGAATTGCAAGCTCACAGCAAGATATACATAGCTGCTAAGATACCGGGTGCACACATGAGCTGAGACTAAAGAAAAAAATTAAGTGGGGGAACATTTAGATACTTTCTTCTACATTGTCCAGCCTTCGCTAGACTAAAGTCAAAGTATGTCGGTGACCATACTTTCTACGAAACCGACGTATTAGCCGGAATCGATGCTAGTCGATTCAATAAAATTGTGTCAAGTTCTAAACGCTTTGTAGATGTACGACGGTCTTTTTAATCCGTTTAGGAGTTCTTGGCATCACAACGGACAAGCGTTTAAAGCTGCTCAAAGAGGATAAATCGTTTCATTTTCATACAGAGTACTCTAAGATCGAAAAGTAGCTATCCATTAAAGCCCTTTAAACTTTACTATTAACTCTAAATTTTTGAAAAATCTATTTTAGTTCCAGCAGCCAAAGATGACTTACATATACATATTATTTGCTATAAACACGCTTAAGAGACCACATTTATATACATTAACATGAGTTGTTTGGAGCAAGAGTTTCCAGCATCTGTCAGCGCTTTGTAATAAACCCATATTTCATGAAACAGAAAATCAAATAGCTACATTAAATGTTGCTCGCTTGCCAGAGATTCGAAATAATTTTCAACTTGTCCCAAATTTGTCAAGGCTGCAAACACCATACCAATTGCCTCGGTTCTTATCGCTCTGCAACAACACAAACAACATTTACATACTTGACTACACCAATTAACCCATTTACCTTTTTCTTTTGACAATAACAAATAATCGATAATTTGTTAATCCACACATGTGCCGCTCTATTTGTGCGTGGTGTGTATGTGTGTGTGTGTGTGCGTATGCTTTTGGCTTCAAGAACAGCTGCAATTGTTCTCAATGCACTTCAAATGCGAGCTTATCGACTTATGTGCAACGAAACGACTTAAGCGCAGACATATATGTATGTAGGTTATAATTATGTATGTACATATATACTTATGTAAATATGCAGGCAGAGTAATGAAAATAGAAACACTTAAAAAGTGTGTCTAGTAAGCAGTTGTATGCTGAGATAATCGCCGGACGATTAATGCCACAAAAGTAGACCAAACAAGCTTTAGCCTTATAATCAAAATTTTTGGTGAATTATTTACATAAACATACATATATATGTACAAATTTATTTATATATTTACTATCGTAAGCTAACAAAATTTATTATGCCACTTAAGATAAATATCACGATCACAATATCTTGTTTTAATAAGGATTGTCTGTAAACGAGTTAAATGAAGTAAATAAATAATAACGGTGGATCGGAAATTTTAAGTGATTTAAGTTATTTTGACTCTACTCATTTTTCAAAAAAAATGTACGAGTATTATCCAGTTGAATTCAGAGAGCAGAGCATTGAAAGACTTGAAAAATGTTGTGTTACGGCTAGCTATTTCAACTCTTTATATTATACCAGTCTGAGCGATTTATACTAGTTGCTTGTACGATTCGAAACATTACAATTTGTGATTATATATGTATGTCTCATTTGAGAGCATATAGCATAGTTTCGGCTATCCAAAACTAGCATAAACCTTTCTTAGCTAAACAATAATAGAAACTTCTAATATTTGCTGTCTTCGAATCACCAAAAGGTAGGGGCAAATCAAATCTTTAATTTGATACCCATATTTCTACTTTCTATTATTGAGCTAGAGTCAAATGAATGTCAACTTCGTTGCTTTCAAATATTTTTGACGAAAGTGTAAAGTATAAGTGAGTCCTAGAGAACTCTTCTGTATTTAAGAGAATACTTCTTGCCTGAAACTGTTTCACTGAGTCGTAGAGGGCCCTTCTATTTTTCTCTCTCCCCGAAACTGTTTACCAAATTTAATTGTTTATATTATTTCCTTACTTATTTCTTCCAGAACACTAGATATAAAAGAAGAAGATGACGATAAAGACGATATACAGGCCTTTTCTCCACCAACGAATTACATAACGATATCTCAAGGAAAAATTCAGCTAGTACACCAACAGCGCTCGCAGGAAAGTGATATTTCCGATGCGCAAAATCGAAAAGATCGGGTAAGTCGCTATAAAAAAACTGAAATGGTTATAAAGTTGTGTACTAATTTTCAACAACCTTAGAACTAACAATAAAATTTAAAAATTAAAAAATAAAAAAGTGCATTGATAAGTACTCGGTACTATTTCTAAACTGTTACTGATTTCTATTTCATGTCGCAATTAACCATTGGCTGCTTAAAGTTGATTACAAAAGTCATTTCATAAAAAAAAATATTGAGATCTAACTCAAAATCTGCTTTCCATTTTCGACTTTTGGTCCAATGCACTCGAAACTAACGACAGGTTTCTGAAGAAATTTAAATAATTACGGAACTCTATTTAGTCAAATACTCCCTGATCATTATATTATTATGTGCGCGATCTTGAAGATTTAATTTCAACCAATTTATTCAAGCTCTTTCGACTTTAGGTCCAAATCACTCGAAACAATCGGCAGGAGTCTGGAGGTCTCCTAAAAGAATTTCGCATCTCTATATAATTGAAGACTCAGGATTCATCATATTATTATCTGCGAGGTCTTGAGATTCAAGGTCCTCATAATTTCAACCCATTTATCCAATCACTTTCGACTTTAGGTTCAAATTACGCAAAATTATTGACAGGCTTCTAGAGATATCTTAAAAATATTTAAATAATTTCTATTTAGTCGAATTCTCGCTGATGATTATAATATTATTTGTGAGGTCTTGAAATTCTTGCAGCAGGAATTCTAAATTCGCCTGCATTTTGCTCCACTTATCTTAAAACATTTATGCAAATTACATTTTAGCTGAAAATTCAAGCATTTGAACACCTCAAAGAAGATGTTCCCTTCCTTCTAACCATATACACTCCCAAACTCAATGGATATCTCTTAGTATTCTTTATATACTTCTCCCAGAGCAATTTGGTTCCGTAGCCATAAAAATCTATAAAAATCTTACTTCAAAATATTTTTATTAAACCCTGATTTTGATTTCGATTGTTCATAAGATTTATACTATTATGGCTAGGAGAAATCGTTAACTATTTTGCTAGCGATATATAAGTATGTACTTAAGAAATTTTCTGTCATGTGAAAGCAGAGGAAAATTCTCTTTTAGACCATTACTAGCCTTGACTAAAGATGCCAATGCCAGATCCCAATATCCCGGTTTTCCAATAGGGATGATATGATTTCTGACCTGTACTCGATATACGTGGAATTGTAGGAAATTTCGAGAGTCCATTTTCTTTGCATATTGTTCAAGTGCGAATAAGACAAAGAATGGCTCGAATTAATGAGAAAGCAGCTGCCGTTAACTCAAGTCTTGAAAAAGCCCGCAATTTGTCGATTCCAAGGCGTTCTAAAGAATTGGTACTGTGTCAAACCATAATCTGACGAATTACAAGAAAGTAATTGGACGTACATCCATATAAAGTTGTTCCCACTCAAGAACTGAAGCCATTGAATTACCGTAAAGGTCGTAAATTTGCTGATTTTGCATTGGAACAACTTGAAAACGAAAATGATTTTTTTAAGATTGGGCTCCGATTAGGCTCACTTTCATCCGAGTGGTGCGGAAAATAAAACTGTCGATTATTCATAAACAGCCATTACATTCACCTAAATTTAAAGTTTATTGTGGTTTTTGGTCTGATGGAATCTTCATACCATACGTACTTCTTTCGAAATGAACCTGGTGATGCCCTTACTGTCATGAGCAGTATAGATCGATGATAGCAAACTTTTTATGGCCGCAATTGGAAAAAGTTGATCTTGACAACATCTGGTTCCAACAAGGCGGGCTACGAGCGAATTATTGAAAGAAAAATTTGGAGATTCGATTTCTTAAAATAAATTGTGACATAGAATGGCTCCAAGAAGTTGTGATTTAACACCATTAGATAACTTCTTTGAAGTCATTGATCTCTAACTGTTAACCAGATTCTCTTCAAGCTTTTGAAGTCTATATTATACGTGCTAATCATGACATACCACTTGATTTTGTGGAAAAAGTACACGGAAATTGAGTTCATCGAATTCCTTCCTGTAAAAGAAGTCATGGAGGCCATATGAAGGAGGTTATACTCAGGACTTAATTGTATTAGCAATTATTGTTTTTTTTTTTCGTTTGTTGTTTTTTGTTTTTTTAGAAGTCATAATCGGTTGTCAAAGTTGTCTTTCGGTATTTCGATTGAATTTTCAATTGTTCATAAATTTGTTTTTGATGACTCATGCCCAGCTCTTGACCGATGCTACGGCTGCTACTATGCCGGTCTCTTTCGACCAATTCAGCGATTTTATCGCAATTTTCGACGACAGGCTTTCCGTTGTGTGGCGCGTCTTCGACCACTTCTACACCAGAACGAAAACGTTGAAACCATCGTTGTGCTGTGAAAATGGAAACTGTATGGGTCCATAAACTGCACAAATTTTATTGGCGGCTTGAGATGCATTTTTGCATTTATCGCAGTAGTACTGTAAAACATGCCGTCTTTTCTCTTTATTTTGCTGCATGTTTGCGAAGCTAAACGACAATCAATCAAATACGTGTTAGGACGTGAAATGAGCTTTCCAATATATAGCATGACCCGATGCGACGAATAAAACTAAAACTACGCGCTCTCAGCGCCAACTAGCGAAAATACCGCAAGACTTTTTTGACAACCTAATATTACACTTTCTCTACGCACTTTTATCTACTTTTATTTTTCATATCATAATTTTATTTTAATTATTTGCAGTGAAGAGCACTATGGGCACATAACCTTGCTAATAAAAATGTCTAAAAATAAATTACTTCATTCGGAAAAATTTTCAATATTCACTAAATAAAATTCCAAATCTTCGATTGTCAAACCAGAACTTGTCAATGCGCTTTTTATAATAAGTAAATGCAGACTTAAATATTTTTGTACTAATACAAGCATAATCAAGTGTATCTTTCAAGAGTAGTGCTTTTGTAGTTTGTCTGCGGTTTCGGTAAATTATGGTAAATGATTATTGTAATCACATTTAAAAGTGGTAATTGTAGCTAATAACATGGTATAGGTGCTATTTAATATTTATGTAAAATTGTTTATACACATACATACTTACATGTATAAATTGTGTAAAAAATGTTTATTTTCAGCTTTTTAGAATTCCAAATGCAAATATACTCTAATTATAGCTCCAAGTAATTACCCGCTTAATAGTTAAAACTGTTTTCATGTAAATCAACATAATTCATTTGTTCAAAGGTGTCGGTTGCCGCATTATAAATAACTCACTTAATTTATGCAATCACACTGTGCTGCATAAAAAAGTGGTCACCTTGGCGACAAGTGATTTCGGAAAAATATTTGTGTGCCGGCGGTATTGGCTTAAAAAACACTTGTTTGATTTAGTTACACAAAAATTTCAAAGAGTTTGTAATTTTTTGTAGTGGTGTATTCTCATGATTAGTGTTTGAGTTATATAATATGTCAGATTCTCCGGCCTTCATAGTTATTCTGTGGTTATCAGCTATACATGCATGACAAAGCATTTGGTAAAAATTATTTTTATTCCGATACCACTTTGAAAAATTTTGTTATATTGACAACAAAAAGGTTTCGTTCAAGAATATCAAGCACTGAACCGATAACCATTTATTAAGGAACACAGTAGCTAGTATTAAAAATGTCGAGAGTATTAGCAAATATATAAAGCTTTAGCATACCGTAAATGTTTTATCTCAAAAGCAAGCTTTAATAAAGCAAAAATTAATTTTACGACCATTTTGAGGTTAGTTTTAATCTAATATGCGAACACTACACCATCGCCCAACAACTTGTAAACAGATCTAAAGAGTGATCCATTTCGAGGTATCATACTTTTTTCAACAAAAAAAAAAAAAACACAGACACTTCAAATCTAATGCGAAATGTTTATTATCATTCGAAGGAATATTGTTTGGCATTTACTTTTTGAAAATTATCTTTTTCAAAGATTGGTCGTGACTATGTCTCAGATGGTCCATCCGTTGAATCCAATCTTCGATAACTCGTTCGGGCGTTTCGACTGATAACTGGCGAATGACACGCGTGATGTTTTGCTTCAAGCCTGAATCGCAGTGGAAGCAGCCTAACGGTTTAATATCACATGATCTTGGTGACCAATCGATCGGTCAGAAACGAAATTATCTGCTCACCGAAATGTTCTCTCAACAAAACCATTGATTGATGCGGAGTGTGGATAGTGGCGCCGTCTTTTTGAAACTAAATGTTAACGAAATCACGATCTTCAATTTCGGGCATCAAATAGTAGGTTATCATGGCGCGGCACACAAACCACAGCAAAATATTATTTTTTCTGGAAGAAATGGCAGCTCTTGAATCTCTTCAGGTTGCTTTTCGTTCAAACTGTGACAA
This sequence comes from Bactrocera latifrons, assembly GCF_001853355.1. Classification (NCBI taxonomy): domain Eukaryota; kingdom Metazoa; phylum Arthropoda; class Insecta; order Diptera; family Tephritidae; genus Bactrocera; species Bactrocera latifrons. Next base: position 311,699 of record NW_017535852.1, on the reverse strand, counting down.
TTTTGATTCTTTTCATACCCATTGAACCAGAAATGGGCCTCAGCGCTGAACTAAATTTTACTGGAAAATGACGGAACTTGGAACTTTTCAAGAGACCATGGAGTGAAGCGATGTCGCTTGGGGAGGCCGAGCAGCTTCAGTTCTTGCACAAGCTGTATTTTGTACGTTTTCAATTTAAGACGTAAAATACATCAAGCTTTTCCTTACATCAGTCCGAGTTGCTGCGAAAGGCACCGAATCGACGGTGCTACGAATAGTACGCTCAGTAGGCCGTTTATGTTGACCATTAGTTCAGCAAAGCGCGCGAAACACATTCTTTACACAACATGAGTTTTCGTAACGAGTCTTTCCATGATGAAATACCAAATAATACTGTAAAAAAATAACGTATGAGCTTGATGCAACTGATGCGGATCTATTAAAGAAAGGCTATTGAAATAAGTATCTCTATTTGGATCACCTGTCCTAATTTCACATTTTTCCAAATGTGTTGGACAATTTTTTCTATTATATATCTTGTGACAAGCAACTCTACAGATCTTTTGAATCACTTATTACGAAGCTACCGTGAATTTTACTTAAAAGAAGCACTCAACTAGAATAACTCCGCAAAATAACAGCTAATACCGGACATTCAGTGTATAGTGAACTGATTCGACAAAAATGTGATGAGCGCTTAAACAGTTGTAAAAACTCTGAACATTTTTCTATTAAAGCATATTGTTCCGCTCTCATCCACTTCGTCAGTGCTTAGTACGGTCAATATATTATTTGTGACTCTACAGAAATATCAGATGATAGTATACTGCAAGTCACCTATCGGTTAAAACAACAGTTAGCTACCCAACAGCGCTATCAGTTATTTCTGTTAAAATGTCGATGAGTTCATTAAGATCCAATTGACAATTCTAAAAGAAACTCCTGATAACGTGTGATGGATTATCTCAGCCTTACGCAAAGGTCTTATTATGAGGTGCATTTTTTCAATGCATTGAAATTTCGGTAGTCATGCAGTGTTAGAATTTGTTTACCAAATTATATATCCCAACTCAAGCTTACTTATCGGTAACTTAACGGTCGGCTAATGCATTCAGTTTTAAACATGTGGGACCCAAATCTTGCACACTTCGGTCTTCACTGAGGAAGTTCTCTTGTCTGACCTCAAATACCATCCTTCCTCATACGGATTTAGAGAAATCTTTGAATCAAACTAAAAATAATTCGAAAAAGTATTTTCGTATTTCTGATTAAACTTACTAAAATAAAGTGCCGTTCACAGTGAATGTGCTGTAAAATTAAGACATGTACGTATGTATAATTTTATGGTTCTTTAATCGCCTCTACAATCACTTCGCTTTTTAATGCTCAAGCCAAAATTGTCACTTACACCACAAGCATAACCCCAGAGTCATTAGTTAACCTTCAATAATTTGAAGATTGTGTAGACAGAAATAGGTTAATTACACATTTGTTTTACTTAAAATGATGAGTGACTTGCTTTACCTCATTAAATAACTCATTTAACATTGAGAAGAGCGACTAACTGGAAGGCAGAGATGCACAAAGCAAGCTGTTATCATATACAATCATAATAACCCACGGTTATAACTTAACCCTTTAACATTTCTACACATCTAACGGTAAAAATAATATTACTAGAGTATACTTAACACGAAAACAACAGCGATTACATGCAACAAGAACAATGAATAGAATATACGAGTATGCAAAGGAAAAGGGGCGTAAATATGTAGAGTTTGAAATTAAAAATTGAAAAAAGTGCCAGAAAAAACATAAAAATTGCAGAAGAAAAGTATAATCTCAATTGCAACCGACATTTTAAGGCAAGAGCAGTCAACGAGCAGCAACAACAACCCTATAGCCAACACTGTAATTAGAACGAGGCGAGATTTTATGTTTCGTGGGCATGACATGCAACTTGGGGCAAGAACACCTGTGTTTCATTTCGAGTATACACAAACAAACAAAACTACTTATGGTATATATATATATGTACATGTATGACACTTACATATATATGCATATGCCTACACATGCAATTGAGCTATAGATTTTTATGTGTACTGCTTGGCTCATAATTCCATAGGCATACATATGTACATATATACAAATCTTCATATATATATAGGCATGCATATGGACCTCTTGCCGTGTCTCGCATGCTGTTTGATGTCAGTCTGCCGATAAAAAACTCGAACGTCTAATACATCATAGTCACAATCGCTTACAACGCTCCCACCTGCAGGTTTGGTGTCTTGTCTCGCATGCGTTGTGCTCTAACTGTTCATTCGAATAAAAAAAAGAACAATCATATTCTTTACAAGAATTGTATTGATGTGAACTTTTGAACTTGAGCAACGCTGCTTGATAATCACTCAGAATATTCTATCACTTTGTTCAAAAAGCAATTAACTGGCAATAAGGTGTTTTTGTATTGAATATACAGTCATCATTCTTTTCATAATATGTTAATGGAAAATTATGATAAATCTGAAAAATCGTCGATTATATATTTTATATGATTTGTCATGGTATTAGCTGCAGCTTTGATGGTGTGGACAGTCAGAAAACGGCGGGTGTTACTACTGTGATTAAAAAATAGTAAGAACTTGTTCATAATTTTAAAATTCTTTCTTTATTTTTCGAAATGTATTTAGGCCCCCTCAAAGAATTCTGCCTTGACCTCAATACACTTTCGCCAACTTTTTACGAGTCCTCGAAACAGTTGTTAAAATCAATTTCTCGAAACAGCCTTCAATGCGCATAGCGTTTCACGTTAAAGGTCCTCAATTGACTCAAAACAGCTTCCCCGGAACGATCGTTTGAGTTTGGTGAATAGTCAGAGCTCACACGGAGTCAAACGGTTGAAAAATTGACGAAAAACTCACGAAAAAAATTCAGCATTATCGTGGTGTAAAGTCCAAGAGTTGTCGGCTGCGATTCCAACCTCTTTTTGCGAATAACACAGCCAAGAATATATTTTCGTATTTCTAATCAAACTTCAACCAATTCTTGCCAGTTTTCCGCTAGAAACATTATTTCATCAGAGTAAATTTTTTTTTTTGGTTTCTCGGCGAAAAACTGCGAACAGTAGAAGAGAGTTCTGCATTGACCGAAACAAATGGTAGTCCGATGGTGCAAGGGAAGGGCTATATGGTGGATGCATTAAAACTACCCAGCCAAGCTCTTCCAGTTTCCAGCCGAGTCATCAAAGATATGTGTGAGCTAGCGTTGTCTTGGTGGAAGCGGTGCGCGGTGCGCTTTCTGCTGATCAGTTCCGACCGTTTTTTTTTTGATTGCTTGCTACAATCTCATCAGTAGTTGTCAGTAAAATGTAGAATCAATTGTTCGTCCAGGCTGGAGCAGCTCATAGTAGATGATTTCTTTTCTATCCCACTAAACACTCAGCATAATCTTTCGAGACGTCAATCCTGGCTTTGCGACCATTTTTTGAGCTTAACCATGCTTGGACCGTGATCTTTTTCGCACATTATTGTCGTCTTAGATCCACCTTTCGTCTCCTGTTACCATTTACTTCAGAATGGTTCGATTTCATTTTGTTTCAGCAAAGAATCGCAGATATTTATTCGGTACATTAAATTTTTCAGAGACAACTCATGTGGTATCCGAATATCGAGCTTATTTTTGTTGCCAGTCTTTTTTATATGCTTCGAAACAGTTTGATGATGAATGCAAAGTTCTTTAGCGATGTCATGGCTGCTTATGTGATGGTTCTGGTCAATCTTTTCCATAATTTCATCGATTTTTTCAACGATAGGTCGACCAGAGCAAGGTGCATCTTTCACAAGTAATTTCCATAAGGGAAGTGAGCGAACAATTGTTGTGCTACGCTTTCTTTTTTATACAAAAATTTCAAAATATAGCTCCTTTATTATTTTCACGCATTTTTGAATAGCTGTAACTTTTTTTCAACTTCCCCTTTTAACTTTTTTTGTTTAAATGAAGCTTAAAATTTCACCTTTCCATTTGTAGTAGCACATGACGGCTTTCCAACATTTCGTTACTGACTCGATAGTCTGAAGCTTCAAAGCCTTTAAACTAGATTGGATATACTACATATATTGGATGTTACAACCTAGCAAGGTTCAAAGATATGATCAACCTCTGTCGAGGCAAATTCTATAACCTTAACGGTTTCTTCACAAGCTCAAGCAGCACCGGTCCTACATGGCATGGCTTCTGCGGGTTTTCGTGCAGATTTTAGGTTGCACTGCAATTTGTAGACGCAGGTTCCAGGTCTTTGGATCTATTACTGTGGATAGGGATTACATAAACTCAATAGCGCTCAGCAAATTCCTAGAATTCGTCAGAGTTGTGGGCCTTTGGGAATACATTTGATGGAAGGGAGGGCATACATAGACACTAGGTCGTGGTGCTGCAAACCTCTTATTATTTCTATTTTCTATCTTCTACTCGAATTTTTACCTTCCTTACTTGTTTTCCATTCTAAACGAAGATAATATCTATTTGAGATCAATAACTTCACAAATGTTAGCTGAAGTGCGATGAAGCTTTGACTTCACTCTAGTTAGGGTTTGATTTGTTAGTGTAGATCGAAATGCGTGTGTGCAATCAGTTGATCTCTCAACTAATCCTCTCAGCTCATGGAATACATGCAAAGGATGATTCATTTCGAAGTTCCCAAACTTTTTTAAAGGATAAACACAGAAACTCTAAACTTAATGGGGAATGTTTATTATCATAGATTCGGTGATATCTCTTCACGTTGCTCTTCGTCAAATTGAGCCAAAATGCCCAAGTCGTTCCATACGTCAGTCCGAGTTGCTACGAACGGTGTCGAATCGACTCTCCATAGTCTTCCTCTACTTGGATCACCTGTTATATAAATAATTCTGAAATTATATTGAGTCCTCAAAGCCTAACAAAAAGCTGTCTCTAAGCATGTTGCCAACTAAAACACTAAACTGCTGCGCACGATGGCTGATTGAGCAATACTTCTCTTATGCACACATACATGCATAAATATTGCAAAATATCTGGGCAGATAAGTGGAGTGTTAAAACGTCAAATGCCATTGATTAAATATTTGAAGAAAAATGTGAAAATTAATAAATGGATTGCGAAATACGCAGCCGAGATACCAAACTGCATTCACGTATACTTATTGGCTGTTCATATAGAATGCTCCGATTAGCAACTAAGCTCTTAGGCAACACACATCTATATACACATTATTATATAATGATGTGTCTGTCTGTGTGTGCGTTGGCAGTGCAGAGCTCACCTGAAACGCGTTAACTGCTCGTATTTAGCAATCAAAAGCAAACAACTGACGCGCATACGTAACAACAACAACAATATCACACGAGCAAACAATTGCAGTTGCAGGTAACGACTTAACAAGACCACTGACAATGAGCTGATTGTGGTAGACACGCAATATGCCTTTGTATACTTAATGCTTATTGATGCAGTAGCAACAACAACAACAAAAACAGCAGCGATAGCAATACATGCAACAGTAACAATGACGGCGGCGGAAATCGCATTGACGTTCGCAGCTACTACACTAAGCCTTAGTCAGGCAACTAGTTAGTTAGTATTTTGTGTGTGTATGTGTGTGTGTGTGTGTGCGTGTATGTGGGCATGCGTGTGGCGCTGCATGGTTTCACCAGCTCCAACGTCACTCCGTATTAGGCCAAGTCCAGACAATGGAATACGTTTGTGGCACTCTAAATGGCTCTTCGTCGTGCAGTGGGGTGTTTGCGCATGCGCACAAGCGCAGATTTGCTGCAATCGCTGTCGTAGTATTGTTGTTGTTCATATTAAGTACTGAATCTGTGTTTTGCTAGACAATTGCCGCTTTCTACTCGCACTATGCAATTACAGTGCTGCATTGGTTGCAGCTGCCGCAAATTGTGAGGCTTAAGTGGTCGCATGCATGCGTGCCTATTGTTCATAAAGGGTGCTACATAAGACGTTTTTCAAATTTCCTCGTTATTTAGGTTGTAACTGCGCTTTATCCCATGAAATTCTTTAAGAAAAGTTAATGAGGTGTCAAACAGCAATGAGATATCGAACAAAACTTGTTTCCAAGGTGCACACATATTTCCAAGTCCATCATGGTTCAAATTTGTTTCCAGGTACATCAAGGTCCACAAATGTTTCAAAATCCATCAAGATCCAAACATGTTTCCAAGCTTCATCAAAGTCCACATAGGTTCCAAAGTACGCTAAGGTCCACACATGTTTCAAAATCCATCAAGATCCAAACATGTTTCCAAGCTTCATCAAAATCCATATATGTTTCAAAGTCTGATAAAGTTCACGCATGTTTCACAGTCGACCAAGGTCCAAACTTGTTTCCAAGGTCCAAATATGGTTCAAAGTGTACCAAAGCTCAAACTTGTTACCAAAATCCATCAAGATCCAAACATGTTTCCTTAAAATCCCAAAACACCCGAACATGTTTAAAAGTTACCCAAGGTCCAAATTTGTTTCCAAGATCCATCAAATCTTCATCAAACTTGTTTCAAAATGTATTAAAGTCCGTGCTAAACAAAATCAAAACCGGATGGAACGAGCTACCTGGGTGCAAAGCTGCAAAAGTTATGTGTAAAACGGTAGATCGGAGGTACACGAAATTCCTATGGGCACTCGACAGAAGAGACTATAGGAATAAGATCAAAATACTAACTGATCACTGTCCGCTGTCCTCGCACGCCTGCGGATTGGGGCTGACAGATCGGGAAGACTGAAGCAAATGTCTAGAGCAAGACACCGGAGTAACAATGGAGCATCTTTTGTGCGCATTGCACTATAAGCATCTGAAGTCCCCACGGTATGATACATTGTTAGAGGTCTCACAAAGTCTGTTGAAACTCGCGTCAAACGCAGGCATGCTAAAGGATGACTACTCTTCATGGACCTAGTAACTCAATTCCATCTCCATCCTCATGGACCTAGTGAGTGAACTAAATCTGATATCGCAAAGGACCAAAACTTGTTTATGAATGGCTCATTGGCCTACCAGTGTAACCTAACCTGCACTTTCAATAGAAAATTATATTAATTTTTTTGCCAGAAACTATAATATACACCACCCTGTATATCAGAGAATCTTTGTAGATGTTTTGAATATTTGTTTGCAGACTTTACTGCCTGTCTTTGTTGACTCTTTGATCCCTGTAATTTCGTTAATAGTTCGCTGGCGCGCATTTATCAGACCCACTAACAAGTAGTTGTTTTCGTGCCGGCCGGTAATGGTAGGGACAGTGGTAGCCTCTACACTTTCTCATAAAATCAAAGAAATAACTACGGCACTAAAATTCGCACAAAAATCGCGACAATGAAAAGTATCCTCAGCTACCGGCCTCGACGAATGCGTGGTCACGTTCGTCAGGCAATATTATTTTTGTTTTGATTTCTAAATATGCACTTTTTCTCTTTGCGCTGCCCACTAGCACTTTTATTCTTACACACGCGATTACATACTCTATACTACATATATGCCAGTTGAACTTGAATGGACTCGACCGTCGACCGTCGGCCGGTAGCGCAACTTTATGCCTCACTATGACGCACTTTACGCTTTGATTGCATGCAAGTTCATTGCCCTGCAGACACATAACACACGGACGCAATGCAGCGGTGCGTGGCGCATGCAGTTTGGTGGTTTGCCGGTTGTTCTTATGCGTGTGAACGCTGACCGACCAACCACTTGTGCGCATGTGCAGTACGCTTTGTGGCCGATAATGCTGAATTTTATATATTGAATGCATGCGAACTTGCAAGTGTAAATATTTATGATGTGCACGCGAATACATCTTAATACTTCCTTTAACCATTTATAGCAGCATAACAGAGCCGTATTTGATTAGAGGCTCCTCGCAAATCTGAATGGAAATTGTATATTATTTCTCAGGTGGGTAATAGAGAACAACAGCTGGTATAAAACAAGCAGAAACTTGAACTCCAGCTGTATCGATGCTATAATACCCTTCACAAGTGCATTTTTATGGCATAAAAGGGTACAAAATGTATCTTGATTTTGGTCGGTCAGTTTGAACGTCAGCTATATGTTTATACGCTACATTAATTCGATCGGCGCAACATGTTCGCAGACTGTTGCGCTAACTTTGTCAAAAAAAACATTTCTTATTTCATGAAGTTATCTTGTGAAATGAAAAAGTTTTCCACACAAAAATTTGATTTTGATGAGATCAGTTTATATGACAGCTATTTGCTATAATAGGCCGATAGCGGTGCTACATGTAATCAGCTTCTTCGAGAAAAAGGATGTATAAAGTTTCAGTTCGATATCTTGAAAACTGAGAAACTAATTCGCGAATATAAAACTTCGTGACAAACTTTTGTAAAAAGTTTTTAAAAACTTAAAAACAATAAATACCACCGTATCCACTTTTTCAATATTCTAAAGATAGGCGATTAAGGGTAATTTCACTGTGATGATCCCTATTATATTACTAAGTTTCTTTTTGCTTAGCAGTTTAGCAGCTTAGCAGCTTTTTGGCCTGTTCACCATCAAGGGACTGAAAATAAATTTTTGATCCTTGCTTAAAGCAACGCTTGAAAGAACTGGATGGTCTGAGGCAGCTTAGGGGAATTATGCTCATAACTGCCCCCGACCGCGTCGACTCCGCTGCTTTCTTGTTCCCCATATTCCTATAAGACTGGGTGCACATAATATAACCCGAGTTACTTGCTAAAATTCTCGCTGTGGCCTGTTACAGATAGTCTTAATTGCTGCTTGGCTGCCCAAAAACTATACAATTCTTATAGCTAAAGTCTCGTATAAGAATTGTTAAAGTTTACTTTTTTAGTTTTAAACCATTACTTTTGAAATAGTACAAGGTGCAATTTACTTTATTCAAAATAGCCTCCTTCTGCTTCAATACAGCTTTTTTTACGATCCAAATGCATGTCGAACGAGTGTTTTAGCTCGTTGGCCGGTATGGCCGCCAGTATGCCGGTGCAAGCATTTTGAATGGCCTCTACGTCTGTAAGGCTTTCCCTTCATGGATAAATGCATTTTTCCGAAAAGGAAGAAGTCGCACGGTGCCATATCAGGGGAATAAAGGGAGTGGCTAATGGTTAAAATTTGATTTTTGGTCACAATGACGTCCTTTGAATGCTGGATTCCGAGCAATTTTTGGCCGTCAGTCAATTTGTGTGGAACAAGCCGTGCATACAGCTTTCGTAATCGATGTCTTAGAGATATTCAATTAAATTTTCTTGAATTTCAATGATGATTTCGGCTGATTTTTGATGAATTTACGCACAGTTTTGATGTTGGCTCTTTGTTCGAAGCTCATTTTCGCACCGATAACACAAACATACTGTCACTTAAAATGCAATAACTTCACTTCCAATCGATGAAATTAATGAAGAGCAGATTCTAACGTACCAGTCGAATTATAGATGACGCCACCAGGGGGCGCTAGATACAAATAGTCCTGTTTACTTTGGAACGCCTTTTATAGATATACTTTTTCGCAATCTTTCGCAATCGCCAGGATTGAACTCGTCGGTACAAGCAAGCACTGACTATTTCTGAACTTTTATTTCTAGCTATTGCTATCTCTATCAATTCAAACATCACATGGCCCCACTTTTTTGCTTCTTTAACATATTAACTCAGCTGTAAATGAAATTATAGTCCTCCAAGGCTTTGCTGAGTCCTTTTATTAATGTACAAAATATTATAGGTAAAGTCAAGCAAGAAAGAATAATCTGTTTCCCTACAAAAACTTTGGCGTTTACCATCTTTAGATATTTTTACTTTATAAACAACTATCTCTACGAATATTACATTGTTATATGATATTAAGAGAAATTTCACTTTTTTAGTCTTTGTCCAATATTTGGATTTGCGTTGAATATTATTCAGCCTGAAAAATCTGTCAAAATTTTAGTGTCTCAGAATATATGAGTAGGTGTTTTCCCAAAGTTCTTAGGTTTACCATGGGAACACAAGACGCTGAACTCAAATTTTGACGGTTTTCAAGCATAAATCGGCCGATACTGGTGCAATTTCACACGTAGTCACACAGGAAACAGTTTAAAAAAGTAACACGTTCACCAAACTTGGTTTTCAATGAATCGATTGTTACATTCGCTGTGTGGAACCACATATTTCCAAGTCCATATCATCCAAAACAGACCAAAAATATTCGGTTGTCATCATGGAGTATGTGGGCATTGCTGCCTGACCTATAACGCATAATTTGCCTATTTATTAAACCGTTCAGTCAGAAATAAGCCTAATCGCTTAAAATGGTTTTTCAATGAAATTCTGTATCATTTTCAAGTTGTTGCTCAGCCAATTCACGCACATACGACGACCTCACAGAGATGCCCAATGCTGGAGAACAACCTGGGAGAGACTGATTTGAGACTTCTACAATTGATGGGCTAGCGACAGCCATATTCTCTGTACTCACTTCTTTGTCTCACTGGCACGTTGTTGGATCGTATATCTTTCCATGTTACAATGGCAAACCTTACCGAAGAGAAATGTCAAAAAAGCGAAAAAAATTTGACGTCGTTTGCTGTCTCTATCGGTCTACTTTTGTAGCGTTCCTATGAAAAAATCCTTTACAATCCGGGAACAACAGATCTCCTATTGGGTCACACAACTTTTAACTTTACTTTGTTCTGTCACCCCTAGACACGTGAAGACACATGAAAATGTGTTTATATTATTAAAAGTAGGTATGGTATATCCATAGGTCCTAAATTGTAATCTGTATTTTTAAATAATTTCAAAATATTAATTGATAATCAAGAAAAAATTTTCCGAATATGTATTTTGAGCGCCCCACTATATTCATAGAACTGTGATATAATATATATTCTGATCTTCTCTCTAAACTATCTGATAATATCAAAGTCGAATAAGAAAAACTGATTGTTATAACGAAATTGGAGTTGGACCTCTGTAAATTTCTGTAGAACCAGTAGCTTTATCATTAGAACCTTCCTTCTTACATACATAAAAAAAGTACTATAAGTAAAAAAAAAATCCTCTAAAAGTTGTCGTACCAGTATTTTGTAGCCGCTTCTTCCTCATGGTCTCAGAAAACAATCCATATCACGCTTCCGCATCTGTCGTTTTTGTATGTACATAACCTCACCACGGTCATGGTCCATGGAGGCATTTGCACTCAACCGTTAATTTTACACTACATTCAACATACTCATAGACACATACATACATACATATATACACATATACATACATACATTAGTTATAATCTTAATTTTGTGTATAATTCGGTGTCACTCACAACAACAACAAAAGCAACACAGATTGGTGCAAACAAACACACATTCGGTCAAGTTCACAGTAAAAATAAAAAATTAATTTAAAAAAATTTACATAACATAAAATGTAAACATTAATATAATTTGTGTAACAAAATTCCATGTAAACTCATCGTTTATTGTTTTGCTATCTCTGGCACTCTCTCTTTCTCTCTCTTTTCTGCTCTCTTCGCAGGAGGTACTGGAAAATCGGATTGTCGAACTAGAAGAAGCGCTTTCCCACTTGCAGGAAAGATTTAATAATGTGAGTACCGTAGCATTTGTTCGTTATAGTGCTAAAGCAAAATAATGCAAAAACAAAACAAATAATAATAACAAAGCAAAATAACAGTTAATGAAGGAAAGTACACACAAAATAAATATAAAAGGCTAAACGGTCAACTGGCGAGCGAACTTCGCATTAGAACCCATACAATTGCTAACGAAGCGCGCTTATAGGCGCCGCCGTCGTCAAAGTGTCAATGCGGCTGACAGCGAAGGCGATGAACGACGAACAATGGCGTATAACGGACAGATAACAACTTCGACCATACATACTTACGTAAATAACTGACGACGGCATCTCAAGTCTGCATAGAACTCGTTGATAACGTGCCGAAGTTCGAATTGAATTAAAGTGAGAATAAAAAAACACACACACACAGAGACACACTTTCCTTCGCAGATTCATTACATTTCTGTTGTTTGCTTACCCAGTAGTAAAATAAGTTAGTTCAGGAGAGAAATTAAAATGAGTCAAAAAAAATTTCAAAATTTCTGTTTCTAATTATAAATATTTTAAGTCCAAGTCTTTTAATTATTATTTTTAACTTTCTCAATTTTAATTTAGTTCTTATTTATTATTATTTTTTTGACTAAATAAATTTTGGTATTTTTATACCCTGAACAGGGTATGTTAAGTCTGTCTCACTATTTATAACACCCAAAAGGAAACGTCGGAGACTCTAAAAAAATATACGAATTACGAAAGTCCCTAACATGATCGGCGAATATGGATCTCTAAATGAAAATGTGTCTGCACATTACAAAATCCTCGCATGGTTTGCTTTAATACTGGATCTATTGGATTATGGAGTCTCCAAACCAAATTCTAGCGATATTTTCTCTGCCCACATACCTGCGAAGGAATTGTGAGCTTCTTTACAGTTGGGTTAATGGAGGGAATATTAGTGGAGGTGTTTACCAGGTCATTGTCAGGAAATCTCTTATTAACTTCAGCTTTACACTTTCTGACTACTGTATTATTTTACAAGCCGAAGGTGCTGCCATTAAAGGATTGATTACTTAGACTTACTACTCCGAAGTGCACCTCCTTCAAAGAAATGTGTATCCAATCTGATAGCTGAGTTACAAAAATTCTTCAGAGACCCTGATCCAATCTGATATCAGGGCGGCTATTTCAGCCTTAAGCTCACTAACCGTTATCGTTATCAATGGCATCCAGTCACTTTGTGATAGGACTAGTACGGGTGCCAAGCCACATCGAAATGACAGGTAAATGCACCTAAGCCCTGCTATCAGCAGAATGGGAAGGGCCCTGTGATCCACTCTTCATGCGTGCTCTACTGGCTAGGTTTCGCGGGAGCTTGGGTCCATCGGTTCTTGCGCAGTCTACAGCAAGAGATCAAGTAAATTCGTCGCATTCAATAACACCAGCTTCTCCCTAATAGTGAGGGTTCTATGAGACAACTGCATTATAGGCGTCCACGTCGAGAATGTTACCGGATGCCAGCTGCAGAAACTTTATGGAAAAGCGAGGTGGAAACGTCTTAACACTTCCTTCTTGATAAATTCTTGGTAGCTCATACTTGCAGTTATCACACTGTTCAGTTCAAAGTTATATTACAATAATCTGGTTTACAACCGTCTGTCAGTTAAGTTCTGGGTAACTTAACCAAGACCCATTATTTTATTAAAGAATCTGTTTTTACTAGAATGTCTGGTTGGCATGCATCTGTAAGTAAAGTTTTAGATAGCTTAGCCAAAACTACTTCTTTCGGCAGAGAATTTTTAAACAGAACTTAACTGGCAGATGGCAGCTAGTCAGTGTTTAGAAAATGGTCCGAAGGCCGGTTAATTAATTCATAAGTAAGGCTAGTTAAAGTATCTATCTCTACAAATGTTCTGTCATCTCATCTCATGACATTCTAATTGCAATTATCGTTAATCTCCCGCTAACGGTTAGAATTTTAGTTTTGCTCACACACTTGACCTCTGGAATTTGGATTTAAAGTCTGCCAGCTATAATCTTTCTTTTTGTATAACTTTTTTGATCAATTGCCATTATTTGTCTCATAAATGGAACAAATAACACAATTCTTGAGACGATGGAAGCTTACAACACTTCTTTCTTTCGTATGCTGGAATATAATAATGTTTAAGCGCATTGATGAGCTCAGCTTCTTTTAAAATTGTCAAGAAAGTAGTTTAGGAACTAAAGCATCAGCAAATTTCCACGTTTACAAGAGAATACATGCTCGAAGAAATATAAATATATATTTGCTTGCAATGGATAAAGTACTTATGAGCCAACCATGCATTCACATTATAGCCAATAATGGTCAACCGACATTCAGTCAGTCAGTCAGTCAGTGTGGCGGTCGGTTGTGTACCCCAGCGAATGCATTAGAAGCAATATAAGGAAGTAAATGTTATGTGGCAGTGTGCGCGCAAAGCTGATGTGGCAACTTAATTTCCTGAAACGGACATTACTCTCCAACAACATTCCAGCACACATGCCAAAGCACTAACGAACATACATACATATGTATATATATATATGTAGTTATATGTAGTCTAAAGCCCATCTGCCAAACAAGTGAATGCTTGATTCTTCAGCTCTAGATATTTGCGACAATTCAGTTGTCCATCGCTGCACGCCATTGAAAGAAGGTAGCAAATAAACAAACCACTGTTTGCGGCACCCAACGGCATGCACGGCGTCCAGTTGTTGAGTAAATTACGAGGCAATATTCCAACACCCATCCGAGTTACTGGCAAAATCCCCCACCCACCTCATAGTGTTTAGCCCCAACTGATTCGGTTAATGTTTGGGTTGAAGCAGGAAATGTATCCAATATGCTTGGAAAAGCATTGCTGATACCCAATTGTATAAATACATACACATGTACGAGTGCGGTTCGATAAGTATCTACTTAGCCTAACCGTAAAAGAGTTTTGCTAACAAAATCTCAGCCGAATAAGGCCCTACTTTTGTTTTGACCTTGAGTACGCGAATTTTAAAATTTTTGGTGCTATAACGCTTGGTTTCCACGTTTGGATTCTTCGAAAACGCTAAAAGAGGGGAAAGCCCACGGTCTTGAACTGGTAGACCGTTGAGTTATTCAGCTTTAGATTTCTGAAAAAGACCCGTCGTTCATCGGTTTCACTGCATGAATAATTGGGAAAGAAAAACTATGGATTGGAATCGTGAGACTACTCTACATTTAAGCAGAATCCGAAAATATAATAGCTAAGCGGCAGGATGGAGCCATGTGTAGAAAATCACGCAAGTGAGAAAATTTTTGTGAGCGCCATTCACTTGGGAGTGGCCAGACACTTCTTTTACATATAAAGCAACTCACGACTTCCGGTCTTAGACCAAGTATCCTCTGGGCAGACAAAGAACATCCGTTTGAAGTAGAGCTAAAGTGAGAAAAAAAACTATCCCTCCCACTGAAGAGGAAGCAACAGTCATAAGTATACTACCTGAAAATTGGAAAGGAAAAGCTGTGAGAGTATTAGTGAGACTAATTTACCTCAGTCTTTAAAGGTATTTAAGCAGAATCCTCATTTTAAGAGAGTCGAGAGAACTCAGATCCACAGATACACACCAAAGACCAAGAAACAGTGAATTTGTGCCAACAAACATATTTCCAAGAAGGTGAATAGTGTTCTATCAACCCAAGAGCTGTTGGCCACCGTTCTCTGAGGTTCACAAGGTTTGGTCTATATCATTTACCTAGACAGGACAGTTCCGACACCGAATTGCAGGAAAGTGCATTTTTTTCGAAGGAATAAAGCAGAATGGCATTGCCCACAATGACAATGTATCGGTTCACACCTACACGCCATGGTCAACGTGGTTCAACTCAGCTACGAACTGCTGTCCTATCCACCGAATCTTCAGAATTGGTACAATACAACCTCTTTAAGTACCCAAACTTGATATAATCACTCGCCGGACAGAGCTTTAGTTCAGTGAAGAAATTATTACCGTCACAGGCCCTGCAGTCCCCCGGACAACATATTTTTCAGACGAGTTAAAGAAGTTGAAAATTCGTCGGATCAAGCATATCGACCACAAGAAAAACCAGTTCGGACGACAGTCGGTTCTACGTAACCGGAACGAACACTGATTTTTAATCCTGTCAAGTACTGTAAACTCGGCAGAATTGTGCCGTTCCAACAAAAATAACGTGAAGAAAAATTGTGCTCGAATCCATTATCGTTTTTTTTTCAAAACATTTCTTGTTTTTTCTTATACTTTAGGTACTTATCGAATCGTTCTCGCGTGAGCTTATATTAGACCAACCCCCTTTTTCTTTCGCCTGCACACATGTCGGTTTCCCCACATAAATATTATTGTATGCTCGCCTCTTTAGTAGGTTGCTTCGTCGCTTAGCTTGACATACTATCTACACACATATACATACACACATAGATTTCGCAGCCGAGTTCGACTTCTATGCGCGCTCCATCAAAGTTTTGGGTATTTGGTTACTAAACCAAACAATTCTTGTGTTTCTTCGTCGCGCTTTGCGATTTATTTGCTCAGTGTTTGTTTTTGTTGTCACTTGAAGTATTTACTGTTTGTTTTAATACGCCCTATTAAGGGAGTTATACATACACACATGCATGCATACCATACATGTGTACGTATGTTCGAATTTACTATTACTGATTGCATGTGTTGCCGTTGTTGTTGTTGCTGTTGCCAGTCCACCACCCCATGCCATTTGTCAATTGTTTATACGCATGTTTTGTTGCGATTTAACGTCTCAAATGCGGAATTAAGTGTCTGACCACTGTCTGTCCATATGACACATTATGAAAAGCCATCACTAACGCTCCTCGTCGTAATACTATGTACGGTAATCTAAAGTAATGCAGTTAGTAATCGCGCAGTGAAGACTTCCAGGGGCAGGCATTTCCGGGTTTTACGACTGGCTTGAATGCCTTTAAATATGTACTCCAGAGCGTAATATTAAACCGATGATCACATACTATGAGTATAAAATCACAAATACAGAAATAAATACTCACACAAATAGTCCAGAATCACGTATGTACAAATGTGTGTGCTTGAACTGCCATTTCATTTGATGTTTAGCAAAAGTTACTTAAGGCAAAGTTTTCATGACATCACAAAGATAGACAGACACTCGGCCGTAATCACCAGATTTTTGTGTTTATTGAAATCGTTTACTCAACCCTAGATTGTCTTCATCATTATTAGGTAAGGAAATCAAATTTCCGAAATCTCCTTTTTTTATTAACATCTTAATGGTCTAAGCAACTTTAGACCAATTTAATACTTCAACAAAATTTCTTTCACTTTCATCGTATTAAAAATTTTTTCAATAGGAACGCTACAAAAGTAGACTGACAGGGACAGCAAACGACGCCATATTTTTTCCTCTCTTTTGATATAATATATCTCTTCAGTAAAGTTTGTCATTTCATCATGGAAGATATACGAAAAATCATAGATCCTTATAAGATCAAAATGACCCAAAATCAGCTTCAGCGATGAGGCTCATTTCTGGCTGGTCAAAATATGTGGTTCCAACATAGCTGTATGAAAAATACTTAGAAAAATATTAAGAATTTATAGGAGCTTTGCTATTAGATCATCAGCTACCTGTGAATTTCCTTATAGAGGTCCTTTAGAACCAGACAACTTGAAAAGTTTGTATCGTTAGAAAAACTCCTTTCATTTTAGTCAAGCCGTATGAACGTTATCAAAGGGCATACACCACATATTTTCAAAACACAATTGATCTTTTACATCAAACTTCATAATAATCTTATAATTTTTGATAATATATTTTACAATACGCCACAGTCTCGGCGACTACCCTTTCATTCCAGTATCTAAGATCAGTTCTATTGACAATTTGATCCACTATTCTTACAAAAATTATTTTCAGAACCGTTCCATTCAACACTAGAGCGACAACAGCTCACAGTGATGCCGACCGTTCGTTAGCACACTTAATCAGCTTATGGTGGACAGATCCGTTCTAGCTTTCTTGCCGCCTTAGCGCTCTGAAATCTTCGTTGCTAAAGTACTATCGGATTACAGTTTATTTGCTTCCGTTACATGTTTTTTCGGAGCCCTTTGCAATTGTCGGGGCATCGGAACGCCTCATGATCATAACTGAGAATTCTTTGCTGGTGCTGGCGATTCCGTTTCGTGCCGAAATCCTGCTATTGCTTCCTATTGACAGATTTCTACCAACTCTCTCTATCTTACGGGCCGATTCGCAGTATTGACCGACCGCATGACTCTTCGCCTCTTTCGAAGCGATCAATTGCCTACTTCCTCCCACGTCCTTTATTATACTTCCCAAGTTTTTTCAGAGATGAGGCCACGACGTGTCTTGATATTCATCCTTATGCGGCACTGCGGTCAGACCCGACCAACGCAAAAAGGAGGTCATGTCAACCTGCTCCTACCAAATCAACTTAATGATAACGCGAGGCGAACGTACTCTGAGTCCTGCCAGGGTTTTAGAGAGACGAAGCCAGCATTGACATTAACCAAGCAGCTGTCTATGTTTTGTAAAGTATCACCTCTACATAGTAAGGTGCCACAATACCAGCTCAAGTTACAACCAACTCCAAAAAACGTCAACACAAGAATGGTCCGCGTCGGTCAGAGTTCGATAGACCATAGGAGTTCTAGAAGGACATAAAAGTCGCAGGTCATTTAGCATTACCGAGGATTCACCTGCTTTACCTCACATATCTGATGTAAAAACGACTTATTTTTTAGTGTTCTAACAGCATTTTGAACATGCTGAATCGTCTTGCAAACTCTCTTAGTTTCAATTCATATGACACGACACCTAATTTCCTTAATTTTGAATGCATCCAGCTACTTTTGAAAGTTTTGATTTTATTCCTGTGTTACTGCGATAATTGTCTACAACTGACAGCTTTACATATCAATCATCTATGCCGCCTTCTTTTAAATAAATAAATTCAACGCAATTCCATCACTTTACCATCGACATGCAAACCACCTCAATTACTTAATTTTTAACCCAATTTTATTACCAACACCACTAACTGTTAAACTTTCAAACACCTTGCGGCAACAGAGCCATACACCAACCCCAGAGAATGCCAAGCGAACTGCCAAAAAGTATTTGGGGCTTTGAAGAGCAAGCAGCAACAAAGTCAACCAGGCAACACTGTCGGCCGAACAGCAGCCTCCAACAGCCAACAATGGCAAAATCATCGATGTTTCGGTACTTTCAACTCAGTAATTGAATTGAATTGAATAACAAAGTGCCGCAGTGGCGCTGCCAAAGCCGCCACAGCCGCTCAACCGAAGCGAAGCGAATCGAAAATCAAGTAGCTATATGTACATACTAACGGTATTTACCCACCCACAATTACCGAAATTGGCCGCGTATTTTACGCGCCCAAATGCCATTATGCGCGAAGTTTATGATGTGAAAAACCGCCACATTGTGTAGCAGAGCGACAGACTGGCGATGGCGTTGGAATAAAGCGACAGATATGAAGTTTAATACTCTATATGTTTGTACTGCTATATATGCGGGTGGTCCGATATGTCAATAGACTGTAAAAGAGAAAATTTTGGAAAAATGAATGCATTCTTTTGCACGGTGTACTTGAGCCAGTTTTAATCCAAAACTTTGTTCGTTACCCTTCCAAATGATAGGACGATGTTCGCCTTCTTCGAACAGATGCGCCGAATAAATCTACCGCTTCGACTTTCCTTAGTCTCTGAAGTGTGGACGACGATCCAGGCCTCATCGACGATTACTAATGGAAACCCTTTTGGATTGCGCTTAAACGACACAAATACTGTTATGGAGTAACTTCATGGTTGGGTTTGTTGTCCGAAATCAGATTTGTCACGCTTTTCAAGCAGAATATAACTCGTGCGATCTTTTGAGATAGCTCTGACTCTGACTCTACCACGGTTTGCTAATACAAAATCGAGGGTCATGTTACTTTCTTTAGTAGCCGTTATTCGGACACTTGGACGTAGCTYATCAAAAATTCACAAGCGGTAATGGCGGTCTGCCAATACGAGATCGAGAATCACGTTACCCTCTTTAGTAGCCGCTTTTGGGACAGCAGAGCGTAGCTCTTTGTCATCCAAAGAGGATAGTTTTCGTATACCGCATTCGAGCGCTATTTCATTTCACTGGACGATTTCCTTTCGAAGCACAGGCTTCAAATCACCGACCGATCTTGTTCATTATCCATTTTTCTATAATCCGCGTACATGACCTCTTCCCCATGCGATGAACACAAAACTACAATTTTGATTCAGCCAAATTATGGACAAATTCCACGAGAGCGTAACTTTCTCTTATGGCGCCATTGGGTATTTTGGCTAAGTATTTATTGGTAGCTTCTTCAGCTACATTACCAAGTAGCAATTATACTCATATATATTTATGTGTAAGTCTGTATATTTTAAGTTACGTACATATGTCGCAACACAACAGCGTTTCAGTTAGTTAGGGCGTAGAAATTTTCTAATACTTTTCGGCAGTGAAGCGACCCATCGAAGGAGTGCCCTCAGTCAGTTGAGATTTGCCGGCGGAAGACAAGTAGTGTGGGTGGTCTGAACTTGCTTAGCTGACGCAGGCCTCTTTGATTCCTCTACACTCATCAATAACGGTACTGCAAGCGCCAGACTGAGTACAACTATATAGAGTGTGTAAACGTATGGTGGCAACGCTGGCGGGGTGTTACTGTAGAAATTTATTGCCTTTTACGGCCATGGACTGTGCTTATCGATTTTCACAAAGTGATTCGCCTTCATTTCGCCCTTTATTCCTGGCATTTTTCACTACATTTATAAAAATTTTGTTGTTTTTTTTTTTTTTATATTTTCATTCACTGCCACTTGGCGGCGCCCTGCTGTTTCACCAATTTTGGCTCTACGCCAAGTGGATCAGTCTCGGCCCCAGCGTTGGTGGTTTAGTGCTGCTTCTCTTGTTGTTGCCTCCGTACCGGTAATTCGATTGTGTTTGTTTGTGTGTGTGTGCGTTGTTCATTTTGTCGCCTGCGCATTCGTAGCGGCCTTTATCTGCTGTAAATAACGATTATTGCTAGGATTTTTTCAACTTCCTTCTTGCGCCCCAACTGTTCAACGGAAGTCGCTTCATTTTCCTTGCGATTTTTTTTTTTTCACTTGCTCCGAATCGGTTGTCCGACTTGTCATTCATTGTGCTTGTATCAGCATTGCGGATGTACAATCTGGTAGCTCCGTTTCCTTTCGCTAACAGTTGACACAATTTAATAATCACTGCGTGTGGAATCCTTTAATTAAAGACCCAGAAAAATAGCTGACACCAAAGACGATATTTAAATCGATTAATTCGGTTGAAAAAGCCACAGTTGTGGTTAAGTTGAATGAGCGGCAGTGAATAAGGAATATTTATAGCTGGTGGAGGAGAAAATCCTCTGAGATTAACTGAAGCCATGAAGCAGCTTAGTCGAAGCTAGCGCTTAAGTTAAACAATTACTATCAGCGAATTTTCTGACGCGTTTATTTTGTGGTTTATGTTCTAGTTTTCATTTTCTTATCCTCTTGCCAGAAACTCTTACGAGTTCTGTGATGTTGTGGATTTCGATTTTAACTTCTGGTAATGTGAACGAGTCAAGTAATAGTCAATATACTAATTGGGGACAAGAAAACATAATCTATGTTTGAGCTGCCTCGCCGACGGATCCGACAGATATTCGGCGAAGTAGTGGTAATATCCAACTTAGCGCTGAAAACTAAGTCAATCAATAGTCAAGCCACTAAAGACAAAATATTAAGATTTTTAAACTTACGATCTTTTTATACAACGCTGCAGTGAAAATTAGATCTTGTTGAAGTATTCATCAAAGAGGAAGTGTCTGTCTATTGTCCGAAGTTCATACATCGATCTAACCAGCAGGTCTTCACAATCCTTCCACATGATTACATGTCAAATTATATAAAGATTTCCTATCCTGCAAATTGATAAAATTTGTTTCATAAGAATGTCCCGGTGATTGGAAGAATGCAGATAAATTCTGATTAAGAAATCAATAGTTCATAACGAATCAAGCTATCCGAGATAATTATGTGGAGAGAATAGTGGCCTTACTTCAAGCACAACCATCAATTTGACAATTTCAGAAAACAATTCAGTCCCAATTATTTCCCTAATCTTTATTTAAGTTTCCTCCATTGTCTAACTAATATAACTTGACCAATGAACTCTACAAGACTGCGTTGAATATTTTCTTGATTGAAATTACACTTACTAAACTGCAAAGCCCTCATCAAATAGAGCGACATTTGGAGCCCTTTCGGTATGTTATTTAAAACAAACAGTAATGCTGATCTGGTCCTATTAGAAGAAATTTATTAGTTACAACAAAGTACTCAAGTAGGTTAGGTTAGTTAGTCTGGCTAGCGATACATGCATTGACCAGTCACACCGTTAGCTAACGGAGTGCCGTAACCTAGTTAATGCGGAGTACACCTGGGGGCCCCGGCGTTGTCTTGCTAACACGGAACAAGTGCACATGGGATTGTTTTCCTTTTATCTTTCTTTTGATATTTCTTGCGGTTATCTCGATCTGTCAGCCTCATTCTGCCGACGTGTGCCGCTACCATACTTTGACCAGTGACTATTCCAATAATGTTCCTGCAGTCTCTTCTATCTAGAGTGAACAGGAACTTGTGTAGTTTTGATGATGACTTTTGCAGTTTTGTATCTCGATCGATCATTTCAACGGATTTTAATACCACCAGGGCAATCTCGTTCCTTATCTCCTTGTTATCAATGCCAATAGAAGTAGAGCCGCTAATTCCAGGCGACTCTTTCCACTACTGCCCTGCTTAACGAGACACTTCTGGCTCCCATTATGCATGGATAGGAGTTTACAACTGCGAGCGAGTCGTTGTTTCTTTTCGCTGTTTGGGGCAAATTAGCGATTCCAAGTATAGCCAGTCCTTCTCCACCTGGTTTTTATAACGGAGTGGTGGTCTAACTTTGCTTCCCCCGGCAGCTACTGCATCGAATACTTTCAAAGCTGGAGTGTTTCCATCCATTCGGGCATGACCTAGCCAGCGTAGCCGTCAAACTATGTCAGTGGCGTCGTATATCTCGTACAGTTCATCGTTCCATCGAATGCGATACTCGCCGTTGCCTATGTGCAAAGGATCATACGTCTTCCGCAGAATATTTCTCTCTGAAACACGTAACGTCGCCTCATCAGAAGATCACTCTATAGCAGGACGGGAATAATGAGTGACTAATAGAGTTTGGATAGAGGCCTTTACTTTTCAATTGCCTACTCAGTTCAAAGTAGCACCTGTTGGCAAGAGTTATTCTGCGTCGCATTTCGTGGCTGACATTGTTTTTGCTGTCAATACTGGTTCCAAAATAGACTAAATTATCTACGACTTCTAAGTTGTGACTCAACAGTGGTGTGGGAGCCAAGTAGCGAGTGCGACGACTGTTTGTTTGATGACAGAAGATATTTCTTCTTGCTCTCGTATTCTCTACTGATCTATCTCTTCTTTAGGCGTGTTGCGCTTTAAGAAAACTTCTTGGAGGCGCTGCGTTTCTTAATTTATCATTAAATTTTAAACTAGATTGAAAACTATAAATTTTTATTAAACAATAAATTTTAAAAATATTTCCCCCAGAAGGACCCCAAAATTCATCATTTTTTATGACTATTAAATACTATAAAATTTATAAGCCTATCAACGCCAAACTCACTTCAAACGTTAATACAACAGCAAGTAGGCAATATTAGCTAGACTCCACCAAAACTGACTCAACCATTAACTCGAAAATGACATATTTAATGAAATGTCACTAAGGGAACTGTCATAAAGCCAATACCCTAATATTTCGGACACGAATTCATTTCAGCTTGCCACCCTTAAAATTGTAAAATACTCGCGGAAAAAGCTAAGCACTCAATAAGTCCGTCTGTTGTTTAGACTACGGCCGTATAGCCTGTCATAATTTCACATTGAAGTTGTGGAGTACAACACACTCGTGTTCTTATAATGACAAGGAGGAGAATTATTGCCATTTTCGAGAGCTATGCACTAGGCAAACTTAGTACTTAAGGGTGACTGCTGCTAAGCCAACTACGCGCCACTTCTTAACGGCTCCATTAAACACAGACTCGCGCATAATGGCAGATAGCGGGGAGGTGAGTGAATGGAATTAGTGTGTATGATGCGACGTAGCACCTGCTTGTTAATAGCGATGATGAATAATGTAAGGTCCTCAAGGCATTACACGACACAAATATCATATACGTGTGAGTGTGTATGTTTGTAGGCGTGTGCCGGTCGCACAACAAAAGCGAAAATATGTGCGTAGCATGTTGGAAGCTCTTCACAAAAGGTTATAAAGTCGCCAATTAGGCCGAGAGCACAGCTTCCTTTCGGTATGTGTCTGAAAGTGAGTTTGTTTTTGTTTGTATGTGTGTTTCATTGTATGTTTGTATGTGTGCCTCGAACGTCCAAACAACCTTTATAGGCTACAAGGTGTACTCAATATAAGGCTTTATTCAAGTTGATTCGACGTATATGTATGTGGTTCTGAAATTTATGCTCGCAAGAAACCCGATAGGAAATTGTGGAATTAAATATTTGTTTTTTTTTTTTTTTGTGTTTTTGTCAGAACCGGAAACTTTTGCTAATAAATTTTTTATAATCATTTAGGAATTCAATGGAAGCACTTTATAATAAAAACTAGAGTGTCTGACTTTCTGACTATTTGAGCGTTTTTCGGGAGAGATTGCTGCCATTATAGTAGAAGTGCCTATAGATCTAATGCTGCGGAGTCCAACCACAGAGAAATGAGTTTCCTTCTGATATTAGCGCGACTATGCTAGCTCTGAGCGTACGGACTTTGAGCTTAAGGCTAGCATAATTGCAGTATTTTCAGAATCAGTTTAGTTAAGGAAAGACTAACCTCAATATGAACGGTATCAACTCAATTCTTGTTGTTGTTATAGCGAAAGAAAACATTTCTGTAGTAATTTCGAGACATGGTCCCGAGATGACCGGATAAAAATAAGGTCACTTAGACTCGGAATCGCGGAAATCTTCATGCATATTCGCTCGTAACTATGTCTCAGCAGGGTTAATTTACCTCTAGCTTTAGCGGTTCATAGTCGTTGCCCTTTCGTTTTCCACTTTGTAAGGTTCAAAACCATAAAGCCTGATAGTAGTGGAGGCTTCTTGGAAACAGACGGAATAGAAACCTTTCAACATTTCCTTCTTGACTGTCACATCCTTTGTCCTAAAACACTTCAGATTTCACAATGTAAGCTAGTGAGCTTTGTCGACACCTAAAATTTAATTCCATCAGTTACTTAACTCGTATATAGCTGTCCACGTGCGATCCCCATCTTGAAGATCTTCTTCTTCTTTTCTGGCGTAGACACCGCTTACGCGGTTATAGTCTAGTTAACAATAGCGCTCCAGTCGTTTCTTCTTTTCGTAATTTAGCGCCAATCCGAGATTGTTTTCATCCCTACGGATCTTGAAGATCAGCCAAAGAATCTAACCTAAGCTAACCTTACCATAATTCGAAAAAATTGCCAAAATTTGGAGTGAACTCCTCCAATACTTCGCTAATGATCGGCACATGAACAAATTCTTGTTTTCGCTTCAAGTGACGACTTCGCAGTAGTTCTCAACCAGTTCATAGAAATATTGAGACAACGTCTTATTATATCGACTAATCTCCTAATGGCAACGAACCGAAGAACTTTACAACATCTGAAACTAAAAAGGATCTATGAAAGAGAAAACTTTTCACGCTTCCTGGAATGTTAGACCCCAGTAAATGTAAAATTGAAAAAAAAAACACTGAATATTTCTCTTCGTCGGCTATGAAAATTTAGACTTTTTCTTATCAGTTCGAAACTTTCGAAAGGCATTTCAAGGGAGACTTCTTGTGACATAAAATAACAATGCAACATCTCTCAGCAGCTTTTATGGGGAACGCAAAATAGTAATGGAGTTCAACGCACTAGACCACAACTAGTATAAAACCCGTAAATTTTCTTACAGGGATTTCACTCACACATACATATGTATGCATGCATGTAAGTCTGCTTCTAAGAACAGCTTTATGATGATGCCACTATGCTCGATTCCGCGTCACGCTCATACTAAATAATAGGCTCTTGAGTGCTTGAGTGCATTATGCAGCGTTGTATTCGCGGCTTGTACCGGGTACTCGCACTCGCACTCGAAGTATGCTACTTAATGTTTTTTCAATTTTTTTTTAAATTTTATGCAACTGTTTGTCTGTATGTATGCAAGTGGGCGTGTTTGAGCAAACATATGCCGCCGCCACTTGAAAGCGAAAGCTAATTTCGCGTCATTCAGTCTGAGCGCACGATACCCGAGTGCATTCGGCGTTTTTCAACTTTTTGTTCACGCTGATTATTTTATTTCTTTCCTCTTGATTTCTCAGTACTTTGCCGCATTTTACTTTCCATAAATAAATGTATGTATTTTGTTTGGGAGGGATTTTGCGGCGCTCGTTCATCTTAATTTCAAGTATCTGTTCAGTTTAATGTCCCAGAAAAATTCACGCATTCATGTGCCAACATTGAAGTGACTCTTTTGGCACTCCAAGCAGAACTGTGTGTGCGCCTTGTAATGTGCGTGGTGGACGGGGGATGTGCGGTCTATGGTGGGGGTTGCAGTCGGAAGGACACATGCCACATTCGAGTGTGTACTTTAAGATTTTTGCCTCTAATTAAAATTTACAGCTTGGCTAATTAGCGTGTGGCAAGGATGTTTTCGACAACCCACATCCAGCAATTCAAGTGGATAATAGATGTTTGGCGGGTTTGGTGGCGTATAATAGGTGTTGCAACAGCCAATTACGCAACTCGAGAATTCGACAGTACATTTTTGAGTTTTATTTTTTTATATTTTTTTTTTTTTTGGACCGAAGTGTGAACTTTTGTCATATGTGTGTCAATGAAAGTGTATTTAAAGAATTAATAGTTGAAATATTTTTAAGTGGAAATGAATTTTATAGCAATTTTCCAACTATTTGTCGGTGGTGGAGGATTCAAATTGGCATGGTTTATGCTGAAATTAAGGCATAAATATTTTTCATCTGACATCTAAGAAAAAAACTTCGTACTCTCATGACTTCTTCGATTTTTCCGCCTTAAAATTCATGAAGATAGAAATTATTACATAAATTACGGCTTATGACTAATTAGCCAATATTGTTTTCCATAATGTATGATTATGAACGTCTCTTTCAGTTTTCCCGCTCTTTTGACATTTCTCTTCAGTAAGGTTTGCCATTTCATCATGGAAAGATAGACGATCCAACAACGAGTCGAAATCATTAAAATTTAGTACCGAAAGGAGTCAGTGGCCTCAAATTTAAAAGCGCTACGTCCAATTTATGGTGGTCATAATCGTCCTGTCAGATCAAATATTAAACACCGAGTGGAAAAATGTTAATCCACAGACATGGAACAAAATGGATGAAAGCCCAAATCAGTCTCTCACACGTCGTTCTCAAGCGTTGGGCATTTAATGAACTCCGTACGAAAATCAAACGTGAGTTGCAGCGGTATCGGCCGATTTATGCCTGAAAACCGTCGAAAATTGGGTTCAGCGTCTAGACTTCTGCAAGCGTCCTGTGGTGGCCATGCAAAAGAAATGGAGATTCATATATAATTGCATAAATAATTTCATTTATAACCCAAACCATGTTTGTTTTACTTAAAAACTTTTGTAGCGCTCTTATTGAAAACCCCGTCATACAGAGAATCTCAACACGTGATCTTAGAAATGTTTGTTTTTTGATGTAAACCAGTCAGTCACCCAATTTTCGACTTTTGCGCAGGAATTGTATGAAGTGGTAATTGGAAGGGGCCAAGTCTGTTGAATACGACGAGTAGGGTAGCAGCCCCCAGCTAAGTACTTTGATTGTATCCTGAACCGATTTTTCTGAATAGGCGAGTGCATTGTCGTACAACAAAATTATTTTGCCATTTGCTGGTCCATCTGATCGTTTTTCAATCAATGCATGGTTCAAATTTGCAGCCTCAACAGGTTTTAGGAACTCATGATACTCCACAACCTTCTGATCCCACCAAAGACAGAGCATTATCTTCTTATTGAATCGATCTGTTTTTGCAGTCGATGTTGATGGTTGTCCCCGATTAATCTATGATTTTTCCGTTTAGGATTTTTAAAATAAATCAAATTTTTATCTCCAGTGACAATTCCATGTAAAAATGATGTTTTTTCATGTCTTTGAAGCAAATTTTCACAAATGTTTTTTCGGTCTTCATTAAATTCATATGGCAGCCATTTCCCACACTTTTGGATCTTTCCCATAGGTTTTAAACAGTCTGAAATGATTTGAGGTGCAACATATTACATAGCTGTCATTTGCTTTTGTCTTAAAGTATTATCTTCATCCAAATTGCTGGTTCAGCATCTTCCAACTTTTATGTTAGTCTTTCACGTTCTTCATTTCTTATATAAACGTCATTATTGAAACCATCTCTTCAATGTTGCTTTTGATAGAGCATGATCAGAGTGTCAGAGTAGTCAGAGTGTTATCAGAACGAGTGTTACCTAAAATCCAACATAATCGAATCGAATCGTCGGCGCTCTCAGTGGTAGACGCGTTTTGAAGCGCAAAGCGTACTGTCTGTCTCTTATACACATCTAGATGTGTATAAGAGACAGAGCATGATCAGAGTGTCAGAGTAGTCAGAGTGTTATCAGAACGAGTGTTACCTAAAATCCAACATAATCGAATCGAATCGTCGGCGCTCTCAGTGGTAGACGCGTTTTGAAGCGCAAAGCGTACTGTTAACCTGCCGTTGACGTCGATTGAAATACAGTCCAACTATCACTAGAATGGCTGCCACTGAACCTGGTACAACAAATTTTGCTCAGCGGCGAGGCCCGTTATTAATCAACAAAATAGCCCTACCTAGGGAACGGAAAACGCATTCGAAATCCGTGAAACCCCATTTTATTACCAAAAAAAAGTTATTCTGATCGGATTACTGCTGCGAATTACTGGAAAGCTGCCATACAAACTGATAGATCAAAATCAAATTTTAGTGAGGCAGAAACCCTATTTCACGCTGTGGCAGTATTATTAAGTTAAAATACCGTTATTGGGCAACAGAAAATCCATTCTAATACCACGAAACGTCAAAAACTGAAGTTAAATGAAATTCGGTATCATCTACAAAAGCAACGTTGGGTCATATTTTTTATAATCGAAGCAGTCAAGTCAGGTATAGCCTTCGTTTCAAGCAATCACACCTATAGTGAGTTAAACTTGAGATTGCAGAGAGACATCCAGCCTATTGGCTAAACCCTGGGCCTTCTTATTCTAACCATGCGTCCTAGTAAATCAAAAAAACCACAGCAAGTTCGGAAGATATTACTAGGTATTATGCAATTTTTCGTCATTTTTAAAGGTATAATGACCTGGACTTGAATGTCGAAATCAACGACCCACACCATTTTGAGGTCAGTTAAAAAGCTACATTCACAATTTTTTTTATGAAACCAAGAGAAACTTATAGTAACATTTTCTCAGACAACTTTCATCATTCGACATGGTTAATTCGTTCTAAATACAACAAACTCTTAAAGGTTGCTAAAACCTACAATATTGTGCTAACTCTGAAAATATATTCGTTCCTAACACACCACATCATTTGAAGTTCAGCATAAACTCTATAAAATCCATTCGCCTGGCATAGTTTGCGTGCGTTTTTTCGCGTTTTATTTGCACTTATGATTCATCATATTACCGTCTGGTGTCATTTTCAAAACAACCCTGCAATAATGCAAACTACCCTTGTGCCAAGTTCCCCTTTTTAATTTATTTCAAAACAAGCTTGCATTAATATTTGTAGTTGTAATTTGACATTTGGTCCGTTTCATTATACTTTTTTCCGCCCGTTCATCATGCTCTATTTCAATAGAATTACTAAAGAGCGTTAAAATTAAATGCAAAATTCGTGAGACGCGTGACAACAAACTACATGACACCCACTCTGCGCGATAAATTATTGATTTTGATTGTTGCAATGTCGAGAGCAAAAGGGTTCTCAGATGTAGTGCTATCATGCGTATGCACTAATAGCGAACAACCCTAAAGATCTAACGCACTTTTCAGAGCTTCGAATTAAACTCTACACACAATTTGTGGAAGCATACATAACTATGACGCGCCGATCTCGGAGGGCTGCGATATATTTAAGAGAAGCTTTTTCATATCAAAAATACAATTGAATGATTAATAGCGCCTACCAATGGATTTCTCATAAAACTTGCTTACTTAGAACCGACGAAATAACTGATGTTTGAAGTAAATTCTCAACAAACAAAATTCATCAGATGAAATTAAAAGTAAACTCATGCGAAGGAGTAATATAGCTTTCCGAATGATATTACCAGAAATTATAAGCCGTCAAATACGTTCTTAAAACACCAAGCGATTCAGTTTAGATTATTTTTATTGCAGGTAGGGGCAGTAGAAAGGCTAGAAGAGAGATTTTCTAAAGATTTTTTTTTTATATTCAAATGATAAAAAAATGTCATTCAGCACTCCTAAATATAATTATTATAATTATATGATATAAAATTTGTGTACATAACTTCCTGATTTTTAGAAATAACACACACAACAAACATTTTTGCCGTATGTGCCTGAACGTTAAGAAAAATAACAAAGAAAATCAAAGAAAAAAAAATAGAAAACGTTACGTTTAGAAGTCATGTTAATTATAGAATAATGAGCTTAAAACAAAAGGCAAATAATCTACAATATGTTTGACCGTGCTTTGAAATCCGATTCCCCTTCAGAATAAAATGCCATTATAAGATTATTAAAACTGAAAAAATCACATACTTATAAAATATCATTTTACACAATTAAACTGAAATAAATTCGCAAACGTGTGGATTACGTATGAAAATGGTGTGGAAAATCGTATAATCAACTTTAGTATAAATATATGTTAGAAGAATAGTGATATTACTAGGGTGGACGAATTTTTGAAATTTAAATAACTGCAAAATTAAAACGAAATTCGCGGGTGGTTTCTAAACATGTGGTTTTCAAGAAGAAATAAAACGCGTATAATTCAATGTTATGGCCAAGAATTCGAACTGAGTATAAATCAAGAAACGGTTGTCAAAAAGATCAACTCTGAAATAAATATAATCTCATTGAAAACCACACGGCTAAATAAAGAACCGGTGTTATAAAGGGTGATCCATTTCGATAAATCTCAAAATTATAAACTAATGGAAAATGTATATTATCATTCGTAAGAACATTCTTTGGAATTCATTTTTTGAAGATTATCTCTTTCAAATATTGGCCGCGGCTACGTCTCAGATAATCCATCCGTTGAGTTCAATTTTCGATGACTCTATTGGTAATTGGCGAATGTCACCAGTGATGTTTTGCTCCACGGCCTGAATCGAAGCGGAATTTTCCGCACAGTCTTTGGACTTTATATAACCCCACAGGAAGAAAGTTTAACGGCGTTATATCACATGATCTTGATCACGACCCTAAACGTGAAATTACCTGTTCACCGAAGTGTTATTTCAGGTGTCTAATAGTCGGTTATGATGACACGATTGACCATTGACTATTAAATAAACACCTTCATCATTTTTGAAGAAATGTGGACGAGATGATTCTACTGGCCCACAATCCCATTCTGGATGAAATAGCAGCTCTACAGTTTGCTTGTCGTCCCAAATATGGCAAATTTTACTTATTTGCATACCCTCAACACTTAACAAACGTGTCTCGAAAACGTCGGATGTTCTTGGAACTTTTCAACTCTCCACGTTCTACGTATACAACCTCAGCTACGGCTGCTATATTTTCTTCACTTCGAAGTAAACTTTAAAAGTCTTATCAGGATGAAATGCCATACTATATTGAACAAAAAAAAAACAAAACATGACAGCTTGACACAACTCTCGTGTGCTCTGTCAAACAAGAGGCTATTGTAAAATATCTTTGCGGGACAATATTTTTGGTATAAACTTAATAACCTTTGCAACATAAAAAATAGAGCCGGAAATTTTTTGAAATCTCGTTTAGAACTTCTTATAATAAAAGTATATCATGACATCACCTTAATTGTTCGATATGCCGAAATATTTAATATATTAACTTTTATATCGCTATAATCAATTTCTATAGATATATAAATATATCCACAACATTTGAAATACATGTCTGTATTTAAAAAAATCATATCATAATACATAATTTTACGGAAATGCTGAAAATTTTGTTAGAAAAACTATTTTTATCAAAATGCAACTCGTCCAAGTAAACGTCAATGTTTGACAACAGCTCCTGTTCTAACCATGCCATCACTTAAACCCGTTAACCTCCGCGACCCCTTATCGATTTCATGACAAATCAAAATAAACAACTACACTCACCGAGATGCACTCACACTCCCAGCAGTAGGGAAGCAACAACAATAATATTTCAGTGTCACGAACAGCTGAGCGCCATCCAACAGTTGAATGTCTGAGCCTCCGCCTGGTTGTCAGGTTGAGTGGTCATGAGATGCCGGCCGGCTGCACGACATGTCGCGACTTTAGTGAGGGTTGTTCCTCCTTTATACATGCAAACAAACATTATATTATGTGTGAGCGTTTTTGTGCTTTGCTATGCCGACGACCTTTTGCAAGACGCTTTCGCTAGTTTCGGCGCTGCTTTTCAGTTTGCGAGCGGCAGCTTTTCAAAGCGCACTAGCACTAGTAACTATTTATTTACGACGGTTGATTCTCGCTTTTTTTTTTTTTTTTTTTTTTTTTTTTTTTTTTTTTTTTTTTTTTTTTTTTTTTTTTTTTTTTTTTTTTGTTGTGTTATTTAATTTCTCATTTTCCCCTCGCGCTCCTTGTTGTACTTATTCATTTAAGAACGCGCAAGAAGTCTAGTGTAAAAGGGAGAACACGTGTGCAAAACGAAAATATAAATATTTTTTATTATTCTAGTGCAATCGTAACACTAAAGGAATATAGTAATTCATGTAGTTGGTATATTCAATTAATTGAGAACGAAATTAAGTGTTTTTTTAATAATTTTTTTTTTTTTTTTTGTTTTTTTGTTGGTAATTTCAATTTGACAGCTGTTATGTTTGTATTGCCACGTTTCCACTACAAACCTTTGAAATACGGCAATTTCGGCTGCAATGTGGTAAGTGCATAATAGTGTGTAGAGATGAACGTTTGAAGTTTGATTTTTTTTTTTTAATAAAGTGAAAATTTTTTGACTGGTATAAAGTTGACTCATATACTGATTAAAAAAATGATAAAACGCGAAATTCCTGTGTTGAAATATTGTTTTTTAAGGAAAAAAGCACAGTTGAAGTAAAAATATCCGGACGCTGCCCCAGAAAAATTAACCATCAAGGATAATTGGTATCTAAATTTCAACATGGTGAAATGAGCAACGAAAATGGTGAACATAGTGTACCCCTAAAAGAGATTTTTACCGAGGAAAGTATCAAAAAGATAAATTTGAAATTATTTTGGATGACCGTAAAGTGATAATATTTACGAATGCTAGGGTACGATAAAGCACTGTGCAAATTGGGTGTCACGCGATCTCACTTTTGCCCAAAAACAACGACGAATTGATGATTGGGAGCAGTGTTTGGAGATGTTCAAGCGTAATAAACTCGAGTTTTAGCGTCGATATACATAAGACAATGAGTGAAACATGAGTCCATCATTTCACACTGAAGTCGAATTGGCATTCATCCGATGAACCCACTCCACAGCTTGAAAAAATGCAAAAGTCGGTTTGCAAGGCTATGCTCTAAAAAAGGTAACACTTGAAAAATGTGGAACCATCAACAGTGACAATTATGTTTTGTCGTTTGAAGGACGAAATCGATGAATAAAGCGCATTTGAAGAAAAAGAAAGGGCCGTTTCATCATGAAACAACCGTATCACAAGTAACTGAAAACGAGGGCAAAAACTTATGAATTCAGTTTCCAATTGTTTCTGCAGCCACCGAATTCTCAAGATCTGGCTCCTCAGCGACTATTTCTTGTTCTCAGACCTCAAAAGAATGCTCGCTGAGAACAAATCTTCGCCGAATGAAGAGGAATCGGCCGAAACTGAGGCCTATTTTGAAGCAATGTATCACCCTTGAAGGAAACTATGTTGTATAAAAAAACCGAATTTTGTCAAAATAATGTGTTTAACCATGGTAGGTCGGAGACTTTTTAATTGAGTAGGAGTTAAACCTGCTGCAATATTCAGAACGGAGTGTCGTTAGGGTAACTCTAGATTTTCAAAGCGAGTACCCCATTTCCTAAGAGTGAGTCGATATGTTGTAAATGGCGGTCTGTGCATGTCTTACTGTTCAATATCGTCGACGTTATCAATGAAAAACCTCTTGAAGTGCCACGTGGCGACTCTGGAGTAAGCACTGAGCTACAGGGATGGTTTCTGCCAAAGTATTCCAGCAGAAGCATAAATTATGATCTAAAGCAACGCTGCAATCACCAAATATAATACTTTAATAAATTTTTTTTATTTACTTATATTTAATAAACATTTTGTAAAATTTTCAAATGGCAGTGATTACGACGCCATTTCTGGCAGTCCCTCGGAAAAAAGGTGCATCCGCGTTGTCAGCAGAACTTCTTTCAGGATCATCTCAAATAAAAATAAAAAAATAAGTGTTTTAGTAAAGACAATAAACTAGGTAGGGGCTGAAGGAAAACAAAACAAAAATGAAAATTGGATTTTTGGCAGACGTTTCTATAATTTCGATTTGTAATTAAAAAAAAAAATCCTCGAAGACCTATGTAAAATTTCATATAGATCGCGGTTAAGTAGTTCGCGAAAACCTTGACAACCGACTATGAAAACATTTTTTTGAGAAAAACGCGTTCAAAGTTTTACCCACTGAGTCCTCAGCCTATACTTGACCTCGAGCGTCCACCTTTTCAAGGTTATATCTCTGAAAGTATTAATCGGATCAACTTGAAAATTTAGGACAATATTCTCGAGATGTTAAAAAATTTAATAAGACAAAAACCCATGTAACCCCTTAAAGAAAACCAGCTATGCATGGTATTAGAGCTTCCGGCAGCTGAAGTTAACTTGTTTTTATTTGTGCACAATTATGGTCACTTTCAATTACTTTGCAATCAATTTAGGTATTCGAGCTCATGCATAAAGCAATCAAATAATAATCAACGTTTTGACAGTTTCGACTCTCCACTGCTCCCCAATGCTCTGACTAAATGTCAGCACGGCAACAATAAATCTACAACATTCATAATTCATTTTCACAAATCCTGAACAGTCACTCATTTGTAGAGACTCTTACGCATGCATATTTATTATTAATAAAAAAATTACAAAAAACAGCAAGTGTTTCGTGGCATTCATCTGCGGCTTTGCAATCCATAGACTCACCACCACCCAGTGATTTTAATGCTAATGCTTAATGTTAATTAAATATTACGCATGTTCATATTTTCGGAAAATCTACGCCTCATATTTTCTATAAAGCCGAAGTTAAGCCACATCTACTCAAGCTGAATGGCGACTATGTGCAACAACAAGTATAAAATTTAAGCCCTTCCTGTGCTGTGGTGAACTCAACGAACCAAGCAACCAGCCAAACAACCACCTTGGCACCCACACCCAACAAAACAGCAACAAATAAATAGAAAAAATGTCCTCACCCCGCATTGCTAGTGCATTTGGCAACGCACGTGCACATGCCACACGCAAGCGGATATAGGCACAGTCGCCCCCTCCAACTTAGTTTCCTTTTCTACGGCCACGTTTATCTTCCGACTAGTCTTGTTGCTGCTATTTGCCAAAGTCGGCAAAGCCAAGTTGGCGCTCTAGCGGGTTTATGTCATATCCACTGCTTGCCACCCGCCCACACGCCTGCTAGCTTGCTAGCTTACGCCTGAGCTGTTGTGCGGTATGCTCGGGGCTTTGTCAAAACATGGCATTATGTTCGCACCAATGCAACATGTTGCCAGGATTTGTTTTGTTAATTCGTGCAACTGTTTGAAAATTGCCAACAACCCTTGCAAGCGGCATTCAAATTTCCACAAACTCCCAAAAAAAAAATGTCTTTTGTTATTGTATTACTACGCCAACAACAACATAAACAATATCACAAAGGGCATCGGCAAATGGCATCCCCTGTTGCTTTATATCACTCAAGTACTTGTGCATCTATGTAGTCCATTTGAATACTCATCAAATTGATATTTATGCAGATGCACACACACTCCCTCTCCTCTCTCGATCTCATACTCAAACCACACACAATCTCCCTGACAGACGTGCTTAAAGAAATTTTCGAATATTCGGCATAGACGCCTGACGGACTGGCTGTCCGGTCCACAGGATATGCTCAACTGACACTTGTAATTTATTTTAATTTCGATTCAACTCTACCCCTCTACCCTCTCACCCGCTGTGAAGTGAATATGCATGTTTTGCGCGCCATCGCAGTTATCGGTTATGATTCTGCCATAGAATATCGTTCAGCTTATGGCTCATATGATTCATTTATGCTAATTATGGCAGCGTGCAACCGACAAGTCGTCGTGGTAACTGTGCCTATTTGAGCGAATGACAATGCGGAATTTCCAAAATCTCGCTGATTTGTTTGCGACAACTGCGCCCCCAGTGGGGTCCACGGCGCTAACTTACTAGATGAAAGCATCGATGACTGGTGGTTGCTTTGCGTTTTGGGGTTGTTCCGTTGCTGTTGTACATACTTACATACGTTTGGAAGTTTTTATTGCTTGGAGTTATTTTTTAAGCTATTCAATTATGCGTATATTTCTAATGATAAATTGTTGCAAAATGCTTTTCATTTAACTTCGCAATACAAATATTCAAATGAAGTGCTTGATACATGAAGCCAGTCTACGCCTGTAAATAGGTGGGCGGTGCTTTTGGTTTTTTGTCTCTGATGATGTCTGTTGGATACTGCGCATTGCTTTTAGCTTTATTAATTCGGAACTGGTAATGAAAATTTTTTGGATTGTCTAACTGAATAAATTTCAACCGATTATAGAGCCTCACAAATCCTTTAGTTCAACTTCGGCTGGGAAGATCAATCATTCTTGGTCGTCTGATGACATTGAAAAACCTTATAATATATATTAGCATTTGCTGAAAATATTTGTAGTTTATTCCGAAATTTTTGTCAAAATAAATGTAAATTAAAATTATTTTTCCATCACACCACCTAAAGTTCGCTTTATGCTAGTCGATTCGGTTACCTCGTTCCGTTGCTTTTGTCACAAGTTTGGTGAAATTCTTTGCAGTAAATAACCAGCTTCTGGAAGTTGTCTCCCGATCCTTTCATTGCATTACACGAACACGTCATTTCAAGAATATTTCAGTGTTAAAAACGATTCGTATAAATCAGTAGTCTATATGACTGGAACAGGTTCAGATTTTTTCCGAGTAAAAAATGTTAACGCCACAACACTGTAACCAGAGTGTATCAGATAGATTAAGCCGCCTTTAAATACCCTCAAAGTCGGAGTTTATTATATAAGTATTAGAGAAGGAGAAGAGGAATGTTTGTTTAGTCAAGTTCTACAATATTTGCTATATATCTATAGTATACGTTTGACCAACAGTGTTCTTGAGAGAAATTGTTAAATATAATACCTTACTTACTAAGTCATGGAGTAACTCCCAACCGGTATGCTGAAGTCTAACATGTACCTCAAAGAGTAATATAGGTATACATAGAGTCTACCTATGTCATAGACCTACTATTCCATAATAATGCCAGATAAAGATTCAGTGTAATTGAGGCTGAAGTATTCGTACAGAATTTTAACGCTTCTTTGCGAACTTTAAGAAAGACTTGATATCAAATTTTGATACCTCATCTAGTTCCTTGAATCGGGAAGTCGGGAAATCGTAAAACTATTATGTGTGCCCTCATATTAGTTTTCCGATTTCTACTTTGATTAGTCGATGCTTTAGAATTTTTGGCGACATCTTTAGCCACAATGGTAAGCCATCCGCTCTATCAGTATGTGAGTAGAGAGTAGGTCACCGCTACGATGCAATGATCCAAGTTTTCAGGAATGCAGGTGAAAAAAGATAGAATTTCTCTTCTTTCTTTGAGAATCACTGCAGCATTGGAAAATCTTTATTTAATTTATTTAAACGTCATTGAAGGTCATGTGTAATTCAGTTATTAAATATTTACTTTTTGCTTCAAAAAAGATCAAGTACTTTAATTTTTCCCAAAAATTGCCTGTTTTTAGGCTGCAACACTGAGTAATCGCGAACCGAGCGGTGTCCGATGATATCGAGGACAGAACTTGAATCATACGCCTCTAGCTCACAGGATAGGTGTCTCGACGAAGTTTATAATCAAAAAGGAAATTGAAGAAAATGAAGGTTATTTCTCCCAGTGTAACGATGTTGCTAGTAGAAAGCTAAAACGAATATTGTATCAAAATGGCCGTAGCGCACAGGATCGCTGACGTGTCGAATTAGCTGACGAATGGGGTGGATCGCTGTAGGATCGAGAACGTGGTTGCGGCGTGTTATATTGACCTGTGTAGTGATGTATTAATGTGGTGTATAGTGGTGTGATGTATTTGAGTTACGTTAGATGGCTGATCTAAAGAGATCGCACTTGGAGTGATATATGTATGTAGTCCTTTGTGAAGTCATAGAAAAGAAGAATCCTTGCGTTCGAGCTTATAAATTAGCAGAACGCTTAGTAGCCAATACAAATTTTAAAAGGCGTTCAATTTCTACACGCGCCGGAGGTCTGAAGGTATGAGGGGGATTTTATACAAATTTAAACACTCATTGAATTATTCTTCGAAACGAAAAATTAAAAATTCTCCATTCCAAAAAATTACAAAAAAAAATTGCATTTAATTTTAATTGAAAAAATGGAACAGTGCGGTTCCGTTCCTCAGCATGCATACCTCATACTTTTATCGCTCTCTATATTATATACTATGTACGTATTTAACAGAGTGTACCTTGGTGATAATTATATCTAAGCCAAAACTGCACCCCAGAAACCAGTTAAAAATAAATATCACTAACAACTTCACAGCGAGATTAAGAAGAAGTAAGAACATCAACGCCAAAACACAAAGCGCCACAAAATAGCTGAGACGACCTCCAGCCTCCTGGCTTGCCAACTCGCCTGTCATGTCATGTCAAACGAACATGTCGTTTGCTTAGCTACTGTCTTGTGTCTAATCTCATTGCTGTGATGGCGGCTTCACCCACACCCAAAGCGTGGCGCCA
This sequence comes from Bactrocera latifrons, assembly GCF_001853355.1. Lineage (NCBI taxonomy): Eukaryota > Metazoa > Arthropoda > Insecta > Diptera > Tephritidae > Bactrocera > Bactrocera latifrons. The sequence goes on along the minus strand of NW_017535852.1, from coordinate 272,760 downwards.
CCAATGCTGTCCCAACCGCTGAGCCTTGGCGCCAATCATACCTCCGACAACAGATTACCCACACGGCCAGACCAAAAACAAAGTAATATGTGTGTGTTTGTGTTAAGCATAACAAAGTGCTAAAATCATACAAGAAAAACGTTTAGGCGAGGAGCACAAACACTTGGCACTTGACGGCAGCGCGTCTAGAGAATCGTGCAAGAATTTTACGACAATGATTTTTGATGACTTTCCTTTGCCGGCTGCCACTTGTGATATTGGCTCATTGCTTATGTTTTATATTTACATACTTACACACATTATTCTTTTTGTTAAATGTCGCTGGTCAGCAGTTTGTACGCGGGTGTATGTTGTGTATGTGGTATCTATTATAATCATATGCGTCTGCAGTAGTATTTTCTTTTATTTTAATATCTGACTTCCGCTTGATTAAGCACTCTTACTCACTTACTACACGCATAAATACATATTAATGACATTACGCATTCACTCAGCCGCTTGACAACACACACTCATCGATATGAGTTCTATTTATAAATTTACGTGTATGTATGTAAGCTTAAGTATATATACATACATACAATAAAAGTATGTATCATAAGGAAGTCAATCTTTCCCAAACCATTCATTTCATACCAGACCATTTGGGGTGCTCAGCGAAATTTACTAGTTAGAGCTACTCACTACACATTTAACACAGCCTCGTTAATTAAATTTTATAAATTACTACTTTATTTTCAAGATAGTGTTCAAAGAGTCTAAAATCTCAAAACGCAGTTCTTATGGGATTTGTAAGCAAGTCAACGAAAGCACTCGCAAAAATCATTTGAGTATGTTTCATAGTGGAGGCTGTATTTACCGACCGTTGTGCCAAAGATACCTACTTTGCACACCCTGCCGCTAAAGTCGCCAAGCACATTTTTGACATCGTGGCATAGAAAAGATCTTTGGTCACATTGTCCTGCGTATCAGCGATACGTGGAAGACCTTCCCTTTGATGCCATACCAAATTTGCGCTCCTTTTTATCTCCACTGTTGTATTATTCCAAAAGGACCTACTCGTCTGAGTCCTTGTTTCGGCTATCGCACTTCTTAGATGGCGGTGATGTCAGCCTGTTCTCTTACGAGGACATTAAGCAGCTGTGTAGCAGCACCTTCCCAATTAAGGGATCGGACATTCTAAGTGCAATCCTAGGGAGGGATGTTTCGCCTTCATACTTTAGCTCGCTTTAAATTTATATTTTTCGGCCACTCAGAGGATACTTGGTCTCAGACCGGAAGTATTGGGCTGCTCTAGCCAAGAGCTTTCCTCACTTCCGTGCTCTTCTACACATGACTCCATCGTCCACAAATAAAAAAGGGTGCATTCTACAACTTTATTTTGATCGGTCAGTTTGTGTAGCAGCTATTTATATGATATATTGATGCTATCTGAAAAATTGGTTCGGAGATTATAGCATTGAATAATAATCTCTATCAAATTTCATAGAGATCTCTTGACGAGTAAAGAAGCTTTCAATATTTGACTTAATTTTTGATCTTTCGGTTTGTTCGGTAGCTATATCGTATAGTGGTCTAAGCAGTTCCGACCAAAGAATAGCTGCTTCGGAAGACAAAGACGTGTGCAGAATTTCAAATCGATATCACAAAAACTGAGGGAGTTTTTCGCATAGGTAAAAAGGAACTAAAATATAGCTTGATAAGAAAATAGTTGCATACCCTTAGATCGCTTATATAATTTGGTATCTAATTGTTCATTTGTCTTTGCATTGTTACCTTAAATCCTTGATGTTTTTACCTTAAACCGTAAAAAAACTGCCTTGTGCTAAACCACGAAGTCTCAATTGAAGCAATGACATATTCAACCATATTTTTAGAGTTTAGAGTTTTTGAAAATAATAATTATCTACCAAGTATTATAAGTAGTATAAAAAATCCTACAGGTCGATTTGTTGTGATTCGCAAATTTTGACACTGAAATATGGGCGATATACTTTCTCTGTTTCCTAGATATATTCGCAAAGGCAAGGCGGGATGTAAGATGGTCCTTGGCATATTCCCAAATAAAAGTTGGAACGGAGAATGGACCAGTAGTTAGGGCCAAGTACCGTTCTATCAATCACAAGTGGCAAATAGGAAGCGTTACAGCTCTTACTATTTAAGAAATTAAATATTTTATACTGGATAAATACTTTTACAGCTGACAAACCGTAACCGAATCAATACATATTTATTATATTTGTTTATGAATCTTGCATTACAAATATTTACAAATTCTGTGGAACGAAGTGTTTATGGGATTTTTTTTCATTAAAATTGCCTGTCATGACCGGAAGTCTGCTCTAGATATTTCCTGTAGTCTTTTCGTTATGTCAGCCCCATCTAGCGGGCGTATGCCGCCACCAGACAGTGACCAGTTAGTATTCCCCTCATGCTCTGGAATTGCCTGCTGGTGCATTAGAGGCCAGCTCCACGGTTTTCGCGTTAGCAATGACCTCAGCTTGAAATATAACGTAGTGGTCCGGCCACTCAAAAGGTTTCCTTATGCCTAACCATTCGTAGAATGAGTGTTGCGCGTATTTAACACACTTTTACGCCGTCCATTTTTTTAATTTTTCAATGTTTACTTTGAAACTTCTTTCCCAGTTGAATAGTGGGATTATGTAGTCGGTATTTGTCCAACTGCCATAACCCACCTAGCTATGCCCGATGATCCTATATGTAAATTCTTCTGCAGCCTGTAGTCGTTCCGCTGAATTTGATGCGCAGTTTTCAGCGCAGTCGTCTATAGGTGGCAGGTTTAGTTCCAGTTCAAAAACCGCCAATGAAGTTGTTCCTAAAGACCCCGTTATGCACAGCGCACCGAGCCTATTGACCAAATCCGGCCGCTTCCTTAAATTATTTCATCACCAGTAATCAACCGCTTCAGGAATGGATCGAACGATTCAACAACATTTTGAAATTTGTCTAAACTGACGTTGTTGTTGGTGTTAATACTGGTCCCAAGATAAACGAAACGACGACTGTTTGTATGATGATAGGCGAGTTTGCTTCGTTTCCTTATCCAGTCTAGAGAAAGCAGAACTAATTGGAATTGTTCATTTTTTGACATTAAATTTCTGTTAATCAGGAAAGTCATGCCTTTTGGATATTGCATATTAATATTTCTAAAGATTTTTTGAATTTAATTATTTCCAATATTTTTTATAGAAGCCAAGAAACTTTACTTTACAGTGTGCATCAAAATACGTTTAAAAGCCTTTGTCCAACAACATTTATGACCATTCAAAGTGCTTGTCACAATTGTCATGACACGGAACTAGCACAAAATAACAAAGAATATGAAAAAGTTTTTTCCAAGTCATAAATTTGATTATAAAGCACTATCCTCTGCCATCAAGTGTTTTAGAATTTTGATTTTAAATTTTTTACTAGTTTTTTAGCGCTCGTAAATGTCAATCAAATTGACATTTTCTTCGAGTTTCCACCACAGCCAAATTGTTAAAATGTTTTTAATGTAATTTTTAATTGATGTGCGCACTTAAAGTTATGTAAATGCAGTTCGTATGCACTCCTTGTTTGTATGCATATGTATGTTTGTATGTATGTGTATGTTATGCTCCTGTAAGAGTGTAAATAATTACGTTTTTTACATAGCATAGCGTCAGCTTTTTATTGCTTACCAATCATGGTGTCGCATTTGATTATTATTTCCAATACTTTGTGATTACAATTTTAACTCTCCAATAATGACATTTTAAACTCAAATCATTTTTATTTTTACCTACTCATTACAGAGTCATTGCGTGTCGCCAACGTTCGAGAAAGAGCTGCGAGAGCAACTGGATAAGTAAGTTTTTTATTGCTTTACACTTACACAACAATTTCATTAGAATTTTAGTATAATTTTATAACATAAGTAATGTTTTTGAATACTACATATATGAACAAGTACATATGTATATATAAGTATATATATATATACATATATAGAATTTATATATATATATTGATAAGTTAAGCAAAGGTCAAAGAATAATTTTAATTATCTTTATTTCCTTATTATTTTCTTAATATTTTACGCTTAAACATTTGAGATAATCGTAAGAACAACTAAGAATGTAATAGATAGTTATTCAAATGATGGGCAAAAAAGATCTTATACACTTATGCCAACGCTTTTTCCAGTCCTCGAAACCCTTTTTATAAGCATTTTGTCGAATGGCCTTCAGCTTCTTCAGTAAATTTTGTTTTATCTCTTCGGTCGACTGAAAAAAATTCCATTTCGATGATTGTTGATGTGTTTGCATGTCAAACTCATAAACTCATGTCTCTTCGGCTATTGTAATCCTCTCTGTAAATGTGTCATCGGAATTCTCACGTTCAAGCATTTCCAAAGAGATCTGTTTAGGGTACTCTTTTTGAAAATATTCAGCTTTATCGGAAATAGAAACAGAAAATTTTAAACTAATTCTTTGTAAAAATCGCGACGCACTACTGAGGTGTACCGACTTAAGCAGCTGCTGTGAACAAAGTGGTTGACAAATCGCGCTCATATTTGGCATAGTAATTGGGAATAATTACCCGGAGAATTTAAATTATAATTTTCAGGTACTTCCGTATATCCGTATGTCCGTATGCTGGGCTTACTGCATCCATTTTCTTTCTGATTTCGATTTTTTTACTTCAAACTAACAAAACTTTTATTGTCTAATATATTTGATGTTAAGCGATTTCATTGAGTCCTATTCGAAGTACTTAAGACATGCACTCAAATCTTAAGATTGTGTAATAATACGACTGCCTCTATTGCGCAGTTCTGGACTGTCTACGAGGTGTGTTCCTTCAAAGTAATCCCATGAGATATTATACACTTGTGCCAACGGTTTTTCCAATCTTCGAAGCACTTCAAAAAATCGTTTTTTGTTATCTTCTTCAGCTCCTCCTTCGATGCCGTCTTTATCTCATCAAGAGAAGCGTAACGTCGTCCTTTCATGGGCCTCTTCAGTTTAGGGAACAAGAAAAGTCACAGGGGGCCAGATCTGGGGAATACGGTGGCTGCGGCATCATTAGTGTATTGTTTTTGGCCAAAAAGTCGCGCACAAGCAACGATGTGTGAGCAGGGGCGTTATCGTGGTGCAAAAGCCAATTTTTGTCACATCTTCTCGGCCTTCTGAGAACATTTTGTACCACCGATAAACGGTGATTCGGTCCAAGGTAGCTTCTCCGTATGCCACAGTACCAACATAACGCCACAAAAAATTCGAAATTCGAATATACGTAACCTGCGAAAATTCAAAATTCGCGATAGTTTTTGAACACACCTCGTATTAAACAGTGCTCAAAACTGCTAATCAGTAGCGGAAGCGGCCAATTCATAATCAAAATGATTTTAAGTAAACTCATGCCATAAGTACTTCCATTCTGTCAAATCACTTCCTGATCTCCATATTTTAAATATAAAAATTAGATTAGGTTGCAGCTGCCTTGCTATCGATATTTCCTCTAGATGATTACAGCGTAGTTTTGCCAATGTGGGACAAGTGCACAACATATATATTACTCCCTTGTTTCCCTTGTTTCAGCTTGAAATATATTGCAGTGGTCCGCCAACTTAAGCTGTTGCCTTTTACCTAACTCTGGTCAGTATATCTTTGTATATAAAAATTACGTGTCACGCTATTTGTTCGCGATGGACTCCAAAACTGCTGAAACGATTTTATTAAAATTTGGCATACTGTGTCCAGTTCGAACCAACTTAAAAGATAGGATAGTAAAGAGAATTCAGTGAAAGCTATATTAAATGTACGCTCTATTAAGCGGACATCTTCATTAAATTGGTAACCTGACATTGAGAAAGCAGCCTTCAGTTCGTTATTTTTTCGAATGAAATTTATTTGTATGAATAATAGTATAAAAAGTATACCACAGCAACGCGTGGCCGCATCCACTAGTATTTTATAAAGAAAAGTTAATTAGATTCAAATTCAACAGGAGCTCATTTACTATTTTATTCCCAGAAGACGGGTATAAAAAGTTTGCTACAACAACAATAAACACAGAAACTTCAAATTTAATTGCGAATATTTATTATCATTCGAAAGAACTTTCTTTGGCGTTTCTTTTTTGAATGCTTTTTCTTCCAAATGTTGGCCGCGGCTACGTCTCAGATGGCCCATTCTTTGAGTCCAATTTTCGATGACTAATCCGAGTACTAATCAAAGTTCGACTGCAGGGTGCTATTTAACAGTATTACCAAAAATTTCAATTTGAGCTCCAATCGATTTTTCGATTTTCCATGCAATTTGCACTTCACCAAAGCAATACGTATAATTTCATTGCAATCTCAGTGTATTTACGGCGAGAAACCGCAAAAGCTACAAAACGCCAAGCTTCGAACACGCCAAACATAGCTATTACTAGCTCAAACTTTTCGCCAACGAGTTGTAATAAAAAATTTCACCAAATCACACATACATATGTACATGTGTATGTGAATTGTTCATGTGCCGAATGCAAATTTCGCAATTACCAAATTACCCAGCTGACCTATGCCCCATGCGCTCACATCTAATATTCTAGGAAATACTCTCAGCGCCGCAAAATGAAAAGTTCGTGGTGACTTCCGCCCAAGGACTGCATTTGACCTGCTATTTAAGTAAATTCAACACTTAACAACAGCATAAAGTACCCTTAGGGATTGTGGGTTGTCCAAAATTGGATATAACCTACAATATCTACACACGTACATGCACACACACTCGAACCCGAAACTCATAACTACAACATAATTACACGAGAAAATTCATCATACAAGTGCGCATGGTGCGGTTATTTACGGTGCTTTTCCGCATATACTCTAAGTAAGCGGGGTATATACATACATATGTATGTACTCAAGTACTCGCATATGAGTATCTAAGCGTATGTGCCCATTTGAGCACCCACATTTGGGAGCGCAAAATTCGGAAATTGCACTGTTAGTTACCCTGTAAAAAGCCAGCAATGTGCCTATTTGCGCAAATATTTCTAAATACATACTGACACACAGACACACGACAAAAACACTTGCATATATACATTCACATAGATGTATGTAACAATTTCCATGTGATTTTACCGCTCCATCTAATCTCTTTAGGGCAATTTTAAATTGTTGGGCCGCCCAAATAGTGGCATAGTAGCATTTATTACAGTTAAATTTAGTCACACATACACACATACACACATACAGACATACATATGTACATGTATATTTTCGCTAACTTGTAAAGTTATGTCTACAAACTAAATTATCAGCTCCATCTCTTAGTTTCTGTGTAGTTTACTACTGTTATGTGTGGTTTATTACCCACGGCGTATGCCATGTAAATACTTTTTTCGTACATATGTACTGTATACACATATGTATGTTTATACATATGCACATACATATTTTTACAAGTAAGTGCCCAAGGCAATAGGCTCAGTAGCATAACAGGTCAATTGGAAAGTACCCGACCTGCTGCATACATAGATGGCGCTACTAGAATTGATTCCATATGACTTTTAGTTAGCCCTAACCTTTAAAAGTCGCGTGTATAAATTTGACAGCTGTCAGGTCATCAGTTTGTGTATTATACATACATATCATTTTGATTGAAGAAACTTTTCGTATTGTAAAAAATAGTTAAAAAAAATGGCCAAGCCGGGATTGACGGTCAGGAAGGTTTTGCTGTGTGTTTGGTGAGATTGAAAGGGAATCATCCACTATGAGCTGTTCCCATATGGCCAGACACTTAGTTCTACCATATACTTCGAACAACTGGTCCGCTTGAAGCAGGCGATCGACCAGAAGCGTCCAAAATTGGCCAACGGGAAGGGTGTAGTGTAGGATTAGAAGCAACGAGAGCTCGGATGGAAGGTTTTATCGCATCCACCATATAGCCCGGACATAGCGCCAAGTGATTACCACCTGTTCCTGTCCATGGCGAACGTCCTTGTTGGTGTAAAATTAAACTCAGAAGAGGCTTGTGAGAAATTGCTGTCCGAGTTCTTCGCAAATAAGGAGGCGGGCTTCTACGAGGGGGTTTTATGAAATTTCGGAAGGGAGATATTAGACAACCTAATATTAAGGATATGAAATTAATATCAATGCCATTCATGTTCAGCGGTAAACCATCAATATAACAAGGGTGCATAATAGGACTATACTTTATTGAAAATGAGGTAGTTAACCACCATTGGATTCCTTTTTATGGAATTGTTTAAAATCACAGTCCTATTGCAACAAGGCCAGAATAACGCCGATTTAACGTTGCTTTGACGAAACGCAGCCACATTTACTTGTATGCATAATAGTCATGGAAAATTTCTTCAGTAAACAAATTACAATGGAAAGTTTAAAAACTGATTGCAATCTTGCGTTAATTTGGAACACCCTTTATGACTAGTCAACCTACTATTTGAAAATCCTGATATTAGTGTATATAAGGAAGTGTATTCCAGGAAAAATCAGATGGGATTTAAAGTTGCGTTCCGTAGGAAGTAGGCGTGAGGCCCTATGTCAATTGGAGTGGATTTGACTTGTATGGTTAAACTTATTAGCGGACGGGGTCAGAGCCACTTTTTAAAGTTTTCAAACCACAGGTGACCCTCATTAATGCGATTTATTGTATCATAATTTGCGTTTTACTTATAGCACCAAAACTCAAAACAGTTTCTTTCAAATCTCACCGCTGGTGGGGGACACAAAAGATTTGTAGTTAAGTGAGAATTCATGCATTCTAACTTTTATTCGGGTTTTCTGCTCCTTTTATGCAATTCTTAAATCTAATTAAATGTATGTTTGTATGTAATATGGTATCACATAACATGGTGTTGTTCTTAATTGTACAATATATTTGCACAAATTTCTAATGCCTAAATGTAAATGATAATAAATATCGAGGTTCCCTACTTTTTTTACAGAAAAAACACAGAAACTTCAAATTTGATGGAGAATATTTATTATCATTCGAAAGAACATTCTGTGACATTTACTTTATGAAGATTATCTCTTTCAAATGTTGGCCGCGACTACGTCTCAGATGGTCAATACGTTAGGTCCAATTTTCGATAACTCTTTCGAGCATTTTGATTCATGCAATTGACGAAGCACTTTTGCAGCTCTGATTAAAGTATCTCCAGGCGCCGAAAAACGTTGACCTTTTTAGTTTATTTCTTACGAACGGTGCCAAGTCAAAACTATACGGGGGCACACAGGCACACAGGCAACCATTTACTTGAAAGTGTTTCGTGCGCGAACAATTTTTATTCGGTCATTTGGAAAGACCAACAGTCAAACTGAGGTTTACTATCCGGCTCATACGTATAAATGCATGATTAAGCACCTGTCGTAATGTCATAGACGTGTTTCAAAGTACCGCTATCGTTTGTTTTTTCTTTTTTTTTTTTTGTTTTTTTTTTTGTTTTGTACGTTTCTCTCGATCAATCGAAACAAGTCCTAAAAAGAAATTTTTACAGTCAAATGATCATGCCATTTTCAATGTATGCTGGTCCCACTAATGCCTATAGTTTTGCCAATCTCAACTTAGGTCACATTATTATATTTGAATATCAGTTTGCGCATATTATCAATAGTTTCCGCAACAGTAACTTATTTTGAACGACCTTTACGAAATTCGTCTTGGTGTAATCCACGACCTCCATTCAATTTACCATACCATCGATAAACACTCGTTGCACTCTTGCTGAGTTAATTGACTTCGAAAGTTTAAAAATAATATCACAAAAATGTTCACGAATTTTTTCCATTTTCTGTCCGAAATGAATATTTTAAGTTATTGTAAGCAATACACATATCTCTCGCATGTAAAAATTTCCGAGTATATATGTATACAAAAATTTCAAATTTTACGTTTAACTTGTGAGTTGCCAGAGCTAGTTTGCCAAGACACAAAACATAGAAGGCAACCCACGTAGCAGTCACAAGTACATTTGTGTGAAACAAACGTATACACAGATCTCGCTCAGAGAGTACACGCCGGCAATGGGCTTGCGCTCACAGCTGTATACTATAATTTATCTAAGAATTTGCAACGGACGACACTTGATTTGCTAATAATATCACTTTGGAATCGACACGCTCTTATCGCGAATTTTGCACTTGGTGATACATTTTATAACAGTTTCGATTAAAATTTCACCGCAAATGCACATATCTACACACATACATATAGTGGGATGGAAATTGCCGGTTGTTAATCAAAACATATGTTAATCAACAAAAACCAGCGGGGAAACCCAGCGAACAAATATGTTAGAAACAGTGTGAACACTTGGGAAATATTTAGGCTACCAAAATGCGTACCAAAAACTTGTTGTAAAACTACCAAATTTCTTTATCAGCAACACATGTCAAATTTTGTAAAGATATATCATCAAATGAAAAAGTTTACCGTACAGAGACTTGATTTCGATCGTTCCGTTTGTATGGCGGCTAACGACATATATATGCTAATGAGGTCCGATATCGATGGTTCGAACATAAGCAGAATTTCTTGGGGAGAAAAGGACTTGTGTAAAATTTCAGATCGATATCTCAAAAACTGAGCTCAGCTTGCGTATACAGTATACAGTTATATATGTATGTACATATATATTTTTTATAGGATCTCAAACGTATCCTGCGGAATTTTGAAAAAGTCCTGGCAAGCTTAAAGTACACTGTTAAGTGTATAAAAAGTTTTTTATTATTGGACTTTTTCGAATTCCGGCGCCAATTTGTTTATTGGGTTAACGCAACTATCCGCACACTTGGAAAACCCTATACAGATGTATTTCTATATATTTCTATACATTTCTATATATACACATGTATATATTTATACATAATATATCAATTTATGCGCGCTCGGTAATTCTTCGAGTGACATTGTATTAACGGCACCTTTAAATAGAACACTATTTGTAAAAAACTCTCAGTTGTGTACAGTTCGTAAGAGTGAAAGCATCTTCTGAGTTTTAGCAAATCATAAGGTAAGAAAAGCAAATTCCAATCTATAAATTAAATATAAAATTATTTGAATATAAATATTTTTCATGATTTTAGTTCATCATGGATTTTTACTATATCATCGAATCTGCACCCTGCCGCTCTATTCTAATGCTCGCCCAATCATTGGGTGTTGAATTGAATCGCAAATTCTTAAGCTTAAAAAATGGTGAGCACTTGACACCCGAATTCCTGAAGATCAATCCGCAACATACCATTCCCACATTGGTGGACAATGGCCACTCGGTTTGGGAATCACGCGCCATACTCATCTACTTGGCTGAAGCATATGGCAAAGACGACTCGCTATACCCGAAATGCCCCAAAAAGCGGGCTGTTGTCAATCAGCGTCTATTCTTCGACCTCAACTTGTATGGTTGCTTTGGCGATTACTACTATCCCATCGCTAGAGATAAGCAGACGCCGGTGCCAGAGCGCTTGACCAAACTTGAGGGTCAATTAGAATTCTTAAACACATTCTTGGACGGGCAAACCTACGCCGCTAATGATAGTTTGTCGATTGCCGATTTCACTTTGCTTGCCTCTGTTTCGACGTTTGCCGTGTGCGATATTGATTTGAGCAAATACCCAAATATTGTCAGATGGCTTGACAACCTCAACAAAACACTGCCTGGCGCAGACGAAAATCAAAAAGGTTGTGAATTAATGAAGGTATATTTTAAGTAGAGGTTTCAGCGGTCCGATCATGAACTGTGGTGTGAGAATATGGAACGCTTTAAGTTCAGTAATTAACATACATACATAAGTGCATATACAAATGCAGCAGTAATTATTATAATCACAATCAATGTTTGTGTTATCAATTCATTTTATATAAATAAAATATTATTATCTTTTTAGTACAGCAGAATAACATGTAGTGTGTTGATCATTTAATTTAGTTAACGTAAACACTTGTTGTATTTCATTATCATATTTCTAGCAGTGCTATTGAAAATCAAAAAAGTGGGTGTGTAGTAGGTGCATTCACACCCACCATAATCGTTTTTAATCTTTGTTCCAGTGTCATGCCAATTTCTAGGGAGTTCGGAATTTCAGATGGGCGTAATGAACCAATGCCACGCCCAGAAAACGCCATTAAATGAAAACCTAAAAAGCGCAATAACCAAGCAATATTTCATATTACGCCCAAACATTTTGGAGATCAAATATATATTTTGAAAGACCCAGACAGCAAATAGGTTAACTCCACTACATATGACTTGTTTAGGCCAAGTTTCGAAAATTTTTAGCGTAAACAAAAGGTTGGAACTGAAAAGCTTATAGACTGTCGGAAAAATATCAGCGATTATAATAAAAAGCACTATTTTCCCTTGCGGCAGCACCTCCGTCAACTTTTTGCAATTCCCGATGTGTTTCAGCTTCCTATTTCTTTGACTGGAAAAAAGTCTGTTTTTCAATTGGCTAGGTCAATAGATTACATAGATTTACTCGGGTTAAAAACAGCCTATTATTTTACATGCGTGTTTTAGTTCAAACCTTAACTTAGAACTTGGACGAAGAAAAAAAAATAAAAATTGAATTTTTGGCACACATTTATACAAAAAAATAAAAATTTCAGTGAAAATTTCGCGACATTTTTTTTTTTTTTTTGAAATAGTTGTAATCGAAAAAAAATTCTTCGTCCAGCTCTTGAAGCATTGTACCTCAGAGACCTGTGTAAAATTTAAAGTCGATCAGTACAGTAGTTCTCGAGAAATCGTGCCAACCGATTTCAAAAACACAGTTTCGAGAAAAACGTGTTTAAAGACTGCGCACTTAGCCTACCTCGACCGCACAAGTTCTCAAGGCTGTATCTGCGAAACTATTACTCCGATTAACTTGTAAATTTAGGACTATATTTTAGAGGTGTTGTAGAATTTAATAATACAATAAAAAAAATTTAATAAGACAATAAAAAATAAAACATTTTTGGAAACCCGTAAACCCTTATAACCCTTTAAGTTAATTACGTCTTGGATTTATCAAAGTCGGACACCAATAACTACTGGAACCATCTAAATATAAACAGCGAGAAGTTAGTTGCACACCTAATAAGATTCTCTATGACACAGTAGCAGTTTTTGATTCCTCAAGCGTTGGAGAGTAGCTAATCGAACAGACTACACCACATGTTCAATCAAAGCACTTGCGGCGAACCCAAAGCTTTAGTGAACGAATTAGTAACTCCTTTCTTTGATTTTCTAAGGAAAACTATTGTTTTGCTAGCTTTAATTTTTAAAAATTAAACAAAAAAAATCTTGGAATTTTACTGTTTTAGATTAATATCTAATTTAAACAAGTAAGGAAGAGCTAAGTTCGGGTGTCGCCGAACATTTTATACTCTCGCATGAAAAGTGATAATCGAGATTTCAGGCGTGGTTGTGAACCGATTTCACCCATATTTGCTACATGTCATCACGGAGTTAAGAAAATATTATATACCAAATTTCATTGAAATCGGTCGAGTACTTCCTGAGATATGGTTTTTGGTCCATAAGAAAAAAATTACGCCCAACTATGCCCCTCCCTAATGCGATCTTTAGTGCCAAATTTCATTTGGCTTAGTTATGACACTTTATAGGTTTTCGGTTTCCGCCATTTTGGGCGTGGCACAAAAGTTCTTCGAACTTAACCTTCTTATGGAGCCAAGAAATAGGTGTACCAAGTTTCATCATRWWWYYYMAWTTTTACTCAAGTTACAGCTTGCACGGACGKACGGACAGACAGACAWCCGGATTTCAACTCTACTCGTCACYCTGATCACTTTGGTATATATAACCCTATATCTGACTCTTTTAGTTTTAGGACTTACAAACAACCGTTATGTGRACAAAACTATAATACTCTCTTTAGCAACTTTGTTGCGAGAGTATAAAAATGTATAATTGTAAAATGGGCCTAAAATATACAAAACAAAACTTAATAACCTTGAAAATGGCGGTTAGACTAAATTCTGCGCTATACGCATACTCTGTCGTATGAATTCAACCCGTTAACTTTGTTGTTGCTTTCATATGTAATTATTTTTGACAAGAAATCAACGCGCAAAGATAGCGAGGAGCATATGCATAATGAGACATTTGTTAACTCATATTTTATGTAAAAATTTCAAAAGAAAAATCGGTTATCAGATTTCAAAATTACATAGTAAATTTTTGTAAGAGTATCGTAATAGCTTTTATACCCTTGCATCATATTGCTACAGGGTATTATAGTTTTGTTCACATTGTTCATCCTTGTACGTATCACCTAAAACTAAACGAGATAGATATATTGGTATATACAGAAATGATCAGGATGGCAGTTGAGATCCTGGTGACTATATGTCTATCTAGGGTAGGGTAGGCTCATCTGTAGACTTTTTGCAGCAAATATCTATCAATATGTGAAATATAAGTATATATTTAATTCAAAGATAGTACTTCTCTGACAATAGTATGTCTGTATATGAAAAATCGGTTGAATTGGACCAATACTTTCCTTAGCCCCCATATACCTAATACAAAGATTTGTGAACTTCCGGATGACTTTGTACCGCATATATCTTCCGATATTTGAAAATTGTATCTAGCCCCCATATAATAAGTTAAATGTCCGAGTGACTTTTCTCTTTATGATTGGTAATGGTAGGTAAGTGAGGTACCTTAATGAATCTCTGGTTACTTTTTATTAGTATGTGGCATATTCGTAGTACTTCATACATAAAACTGGGTCGCTACTACCCTCAATTCCCATATTATGATATGCGATTTTCCAACAATCCTTTTGTCAAATATCTGTATGAGTTACATATATTAGGTTGTCAAAAGAGTAGTTCAAGTTTTATTCGTCGCATCGGGTCCCGCTATACCTTTTTGGAAAGCATATTTCACGCGCTAACACGTGTTTGATTGATTGTCGTTTCTTTTAAGTCGTTCGTGAGTTATAGCGTCGCAAACCTGGAGCAAAATAAAGAGAAAATACGGCATATTTTATAGTACTACTACGATAAAGGCAAAAATGCAAGCACCCAATAAAAATTGTGCAATTTATGGACTCGATACAATTTCCATTTCCACCGCACAACGATGGTTTCAACGTTTTGGTTCTGGTGTAGAGGTGGTCGAAGATGCGCCACGCTCCGGAAGGCCTTTCGTCGAAAATTGCAATAAAATCGTCGAAAGAGACCGGCATTGTAGCAGCCGTAGCTTCGGCCAAGAGCTGGGCATGAGTCATCAAAAAAAACTTTTGTAAACAATTGAAAATTCAATAAAAATACCGCAAGACTTTTTTGATAACCTAATATATGTATATTCCGATATATTACAAGTTTCAAGAGTTCTGTTATACCCAAATTTAGCTCTTCTTAAACTATTTTTTATATATCTTATTTAAAAAAAAAACTTCTTTTCTCTTTACAGCATGAATCGTGTAATAAAATCGAAAGAACGAAAGCCAAAACAAACATGTCCAGGACACAAAACACTCCAGGTAAATTATAAACAATAAATTCTAAGTTTTAAAAGAGTTTTTTTTTTTGGTAGTGTGATTTTCAAGAAGAATTAAAGCGCCTATAATTTAGTGAGCAGCCCGAGGCTGTTGTTTCTTTTTCATTGGAAGTGGTTTTTACTTGACGGGTGCAAAACTCAGCGCACAGCTTAGCTAGGCGATGTGCTGAACAGACGCTGCTATTAAACGCCAGCGAACCCTTAAACCAAATATATCCGAATAACTCGAATGGAGCTTCTTCTCTTTTAGTCACAAAATCACTCTTGCCAAAAGCTGGCTGAGTAGGCAATTGAAATATTAAGTCCTCTCTCAAAGGATAGCGGCTGCGCTGGCAAGGTTATGTTTTCCAGATAGAAGAGAACACTCCAGTTTAGAAAGTTTTTGATTCACAACCTCCAGGTGGAATATTTCAACGCATCAGAAATGTTAAGCGCCTCCAAATGAATGCCGACATCAATTAGCACATTGCCAACTTGTTGATTGAAGATATTAACCACTATCAGTCACACTCGTGCAACCTCAATGAAAAATGTTCGCTTTATTAGAATAAAAATTTTTTGCATTAACGGCTAGCAACTAGAATCACTAAGTAGCCAATGGCGTATGTATATTTGCTCTTTAAGTTCACAAAAATATGCCAAATCCATTATGTCAGTTTAAGTAGGTGTTTAAAATAGAATAGATTTAAGAAGGTGCTTAAAATAGAATGAATTTAAGAAGACAAAGAAGCGTTATATTATGTCTAAGCTACTATCTGAGGTAAAACTAATACTGATAGCTGATTTCAGAACAAGTAGTCCGATACGTTGTTCTGTTGGTATAATCGATTATATTGAATGACATCGGTCTATTTGATTTATACCAGTTGTTTGTTCGATTCCCAATTTACAAAGTTTAGCGAAGAATGAAGATATCATTTCTTCAAATACCTTATATACCACACAAATCGTCACTTCCCAGATGCTAAATATATGTAAACAACTTTCTACTTTGCAAAAAAGATTTACTCTTAGGAAAAAAACACAGTTAATTAAAGGAAATAACGTGTCATCCAAGTAGATAGATCACGCGTGAGTCGTGTCATGTCAAGCTGTCATGTTATTTTCGTTCAGTATTGTTTGGCACTTCATTATGGAAAGACATACTATACTTTCAACTTTATTACGAAAATTAACGTTCTGTAAAGAATGTGTTTAGCGCTTTGTTTAACTTATACTCAACATAATCGACATACTGAGCGTACTATTCACAGCAATTTGGACTGACGTATGGTACGACTTGGCGCATTTTATGTCGAGATTTTAAATTGTAAGTCAAAGCTCGACCTTCGTAAGCTGCTAAAATGTGCTTCTTACAGTCTTTGGAAATTGGTTTTAAGACACATATACAAAAAATCACACCAATACGAATAGTTGTTGAGTATTAATATAACGCCATTGACATATTCCCTATAAGTTCCAGCAGAGGTCTTACCGGGCTCTTCAGTTTTCAAGGGTTTCAATGCTGATTTGTGTAGGTCAGGAAAGCCTATTTAGGTCAAGATAGCCTATTCTTATATTTCTGAAACTTTCAGTACTTTTTGTCGGTTGCAGATTTAAAACCCTTCCTTTCTTTTTATTTCTCTTCAGAGCCGCATCACCCACCAAGAGACGCTGTTACGTTCCATGCAACAAGAGAATTACACACTCAAACGCAGCATACGTCATTACGAACGTTGTCTGGACGATGTAATGCGCAAGGTAGTGGATGCCATTGTCGCAGAGGATATACTACGCGAAGAGGTCAGCATGCTTAAGAATCGGGTACGCGATTTGGAAGCGCAAAATGCGGCGCTCTCAGCAAGTCCGGCAAAGGGACGCGACGAAGGATACTGTACGATGAGCAGCGGACAACCGCAGCCATCGAATGGACATCTGGAAGATTTGCCGGAGGAGCCCGAACAGTGGCTGCTGCCAGCCGAACCGTGTTCGACTGAAATGGAAGACTGGAGCATGTCGCAAGAGGAGCTGCCTGTAGTGACGCTGGACGACGGACAGCAACTTATGCGCGGCGGCCGTTTGTTGACCAATTTAAGGCGGCAAAATGGTGAAAACGAGTGGATGTGGAATTCGAATGATTTCCTCACATCGACCACCGCGGAAACGGACTCGGAATCCGAGGCGATATCACAATTGCTGCAACAAAAGGTTAGTTTGATACACGTTGCGATATGCTTGATTCATGTTTACATGTCTACTCATTTTTGCTTTCTCCCAGATTGTTTACTCCGAAGATGAAGACATTGCGCGCACCGAGTTCACCAACGAGTTCTACAAGCTTGTCGACATACGTTCGGCTTCGGCGCGCAGTCTCTTCTCCTACATCGAGGGCGAAACAGATGACGAGGACGACGACGAYGAAGAAGACGAAATGTCTAGTTTGTCGAAGCGACGTATACGGCTGCGCAGTAAAAGCGCATTAAATGGCAATCGACTGACTGCGACCAGCCCGACGCCAAGCGAGGCGGGACGCGCACAAGTGACCAGCTGTTCGTCCAGCGAATCGGACGAACAATCACGTTGTACGACAACGCAACACGAACTGAACGGCAGCACTATCGAAGGCGGCATCGAAGAGGAAATGGACACACAATTGTGTGGCAACGAAAGCAGTGATATCGAAATCGAAGACTTACAACTGGAAAACGAAACGTTGCACAAGCTAAACGAACAAGAATGCATTGAAGCGATTATACGCACAGAACTGCGTCGACCCAACACCAACAGCCCCGCGCTACCGATGGTCAAATCCAAATCGATGTTGCACAAAACCGAAAACGACTTGAACGGACTGCTGCGTAACGCGGCAAATACGAACGGCAACGACGCCAAGCCGCCGCGTGTAGTACGCAGCGAAAGCGTGAACGGCGCAATCGTCGGCGGCAGCGGTAACGGTGGTGGAGGCGAGAGTCGCGGCAGCTCCGCGAGCGCGCACAAGTTGCAAGAACGTCTACAAACGCGACCGGCCAACTCGTGGCGCAAAAGCAGCGGTTGGAAGCGCGTACCAACGACACCGACCGGTTCGCCCACAGCGCCGTTGTCACCGAAAAAGGTGAGCAAGCAATTTGCCTAAATTTATGTATTATTTATACTAATAATGTTTATTTATTTTCTTTTCTCAACTCTCAGGAAGTGAAAACGGAGATTGTGCGCAACTGTGTGAATGGCTTGCCGAAAATACCGCCGACGCGTATACCAACCAGCGTGCAACAACAATCGCCGCCATCGCCAAAGCAAAACCAAAACGCGCCATTGCAATTTGGCGATACACAAACACAACAACAACAACAGCCAATACGAAAATCAAAAATTCCTCCACCAGTTCCCGTGCGTCGTTCTTATGCGAGCTAGCCAAGTGCGGTTGAGGGTATAAAATAAAGTAATAATAACAACAACAAAAACAATAAAATTAAAATTGTAGCCGTAACAGTGTAACATGCCGTTACGGTTGAAGCGAAATCCACAAGTTAATTAATTTAAGCAAAATTTATATAAAAAAAAGACTTATATGTGATATTTGAGCGAAGAAAGAGTACGCAAAAGTAGTTCTAAAACAAAAACAATAAAACACATTGTTGTATATACACGTAGTAGTAACAATGAAGTAACACCAAAAGTGACACTAACTGCCTGTTCCACAAAAACGAAAAAAAAACTTTAACAACAAAAAATAATAATAACACCGTAATTTTGGAAAAAAATATGCAAAATTTAAAATTATTTCAACTATTACAAAAATTAAAATAATGTCGTATTTTGGCCTAAAAAAATGAATGCTAAATTCAAAATTTTTTTTTTTTCCAACATCAAGTGAAAATGTAAAAATACACTGCCTGCAAATTGTCTGTACTACAACTTTATAAAAAGCATATACTGTAGTTATCACCATTTATATATGCATTTACAACCAATACAAACATATATTGAAATTGGGAGAAGTGGTTTGCACTATTTTCACCACACTCCCTCGTTTAGTGGGGAGTGCTCACATTTGGTTGCAGAATAGCGAAAGCCAGCGTAGTTGTGACACATGCTTTCAACTCACCGACATACCTATCAGTTGATTCCGTTTTAATGTACAGTTTTTTCCTAGGTACAGGAATAAATGATGGTTTGTTGAGTGGCAGTTGACTCGTTGGTTATTTTCGAAACGAAATTACTCTTTAATGGGCATTGTACATACGAATAAATATATAATTTGTTAATGCATTTGGCGAAAGCTTTGCATTTATTAACAATTTGGGTTTTTTATAAATTTATAAATGCATATATGTATATATACAGCTGATGCATTGAGTGTTATGTGACCGAGTGTTGCCAGCTTTATTGAGTACTAAAATATTTTAAAAGTAATTTAAAATGATTTTTTATTTTTAAATAATAATTTTTTGCCATAAATATTTATCCAAAATTAAATTGAAATTATAAAATATAAATTGAAATTATAACTAAAATCAATTGAATTATTTCTATTTTTGTAAATGTATTTTGTAATATTTCTCTTTTTATAATTTTCAACTTTATAGTTCAATAACATAACTTACAATTTTTGTGTCAATTTTATTAATAATTTTTGTTATTAATTTTTCATTTCGAAATATATATAAAAAAAACAAAACTACAGTTACAAATACGTAAATATGTGAAAAACTGAATAATTTCGAAAAATTCAGATTCAGATTAATCAGAATAATTAAACTTGAAATTTTTTAACTTAATTAAATTAACAAAAAAAATTCTAAATTTCAAATATGTACATTAAAAATCCAAAGCTTTCAAAAAAAATTCAATACCTT